>NC_134364.1:70613054-70760554 GCF_048569485.1 Anomaloglossus baeobatrachus | reverse complement strand
CTGTCTGTCTCTTTTCCTGTCTGTCTGTCTCTTTTCCTGTCTGTCTGTCTCTTTTCCTGTCTGTCTGTCTCTTTTCCTGTCTGTCTGTCTCTTTCCCTGTCTGTCACTTTCCCTGTCTGTCACTTTCCCTGTCTGTCACTTTCCCTGTCTGTCACTTTCCCTGTCTGTCACTTTCCCTGTCTGTGTCTGTCACTCTCTGTCTGTCACTCCCTGTCTGTCACTCCCTGTCTGTCACTCCCTGTCTGTCACTCCCTGTCTGTCACTCCCTGTCTGTCACTCCCTGTCTGTCTCTTTCCCTGTCAGTCTGTCTCTTTGTCTGTGTCTTCCTCTTACCCTGTCTATATATGCTTCTTACCCTGTCTGTGTCTGCCTCTTTCCCTGTGTCTGTCTCTTTCCCTGGCTGCATTGTGACACGCCAACATTCCATATAAGGGCGTGGCTGCACATTCTTCTGAAGTTCTGGCTGCACTGTGGCTCCCAGCTCCATTCGCTTTAATGGAGGCAGGTTTTTTGGCAAATAACTGTAAAGAGCGGGGTTAAAATTTCCCCTCAAAACATAGCCTATGATGCTCTTGGGGTCCAGAAGTGTGAGTGTGCAAAATTTTGTGGCTGTAGCTGCGACGGTGCGAATGCCAATCCTGGACATACACACACACACTCTATCTCATCACCGACATCTTTTCACCTCACACATAAGCTTGTTATACTAACAGTTTATTTTGTTCCTATTGCAACCACTGACAGTTGCTATTTATAGCCTGCAGCTCCCAGCTCCATTCAGTTTAAAGGCTGCAGGATTTTTGTAGAGTAACTGGAAAGCATGGTGTTAAATTTTCCCGCCCAAACATAGTCTATGACGTTCCCTGAGTCACATGGGGCGTCTGTGCAAAATTTCATGATTGTAAATGCGACGGTGCAAATTCCTTTAGCGGACATACATACATACATACATACATACACAATCTGCACAGTCGCAGCTACAGCCACAAAATTTTGCACAAAGAGACAGACAAAGAGACAGACTGACAGGGAAAGAGACAGACAGGGAAAGAGAGGGAAAGAGAGAGACAGGTTAAGAGACAGACACAGACAGGTAAGGAGACAGACAGAGACAGAGACAGACGCAGTGAAACAGACAGACAGGGAAAGAGAGAGAAAGAGACAGACAGGGTAAGAGACAGACAAAGACAGGTAAAGAGACAGACAGACAGAGGGAAAGAGGAAAAGAGACAGACAGGGAAAGTGACAGACAGACAGATAGAGAGAGACAGAGAGAGATATACAGAGGGGGAGACATACACAGAATGGGAGAGAAACCGAGAGACAGTTACTATCCCGGGCAGCGCCGGGTGCTGGACCCCGAGAGCGTCATAGGCTATGTTGTGAGGCGAAATTTAGACCCCGCGCGTTCCAATTTACCAATCAATTTTGCCCCTATCTACATAATGGGGAAAAAGTGAAACGAAAAGTGTATCCACACGTTGCATTTATAATCACAAAATTTTGCACAGACACCTCATGTTTACAGAATAAATTTTTGTTAATACATTCTATTTTGTTAACAGCAGTTATTAACCCGGGAGAAGCCAGGTAGTACAGCTAGTATATATATATATGTGTGTGTGTGTGTGTGTGTGTGTGTGTGTGTGTATATATATGTATGTATATATGTATGTATGTATGTATGTATGCTAAAGGAATCCGCACCGTTGCATGTACAATCACAAAATTTTGCACAGATGCTCCATTTGACTCAAGGAAGACCATAGACTATGTCTTCAGGGGAAAATTTAACCTCATGCTTTACAGTTATTCACCATAAAACCTGCTTATATTAAAAGTCAATAAAGCTGGGAACAAATCTGCTATTATAGACTCTTATTATGGACAGAGAAAGAGAAACACAGAGAGACCCATACACACACAGAAAGACACATACACAGAAGAGACACACAGAAAAACACACAAACAGAAACAGACACACATGTAGAGATACACATACACAGAAAGAGATAAACAGAAAGACCCTCACACACAGAAAGATACACATAAAGAGACACACAGACACAAAGAGAGACACACAAAGAGAGACACACACAGAAAGACACATACACAGAAAAAGACACACACACACATAGAGACACATACATAGGAAGAAGCACACACACATAGAGACACACACATACAGAATGAGAGACACAAAGAGAGAGACATACAGAAAGAGACACACAGACAGAAAGAGACAGATAAATACACACACACACAGACACACACAAACAGAAAGTTCAGTTCAGGATCAAGTCATTTTTGACCTTGGGTTCACAAATCATTTTTTTGGGGTTCCATGTATTAAAAAACCTCCTGCATTAAAAGTGCCATAGTGGGTCTATTTTACTTAATGTGTGTGTGTGTGTGTGTGTGTGTGTGTGAGTGTGTGTGTCTCGTCAGTTTCCGCATTTATCCTTTTAGGGTATAAAAAAATGTAAGTTTAAAGTCATTTTTTTCGTGTTTAATTGCCGACCCTAAATGGTGCATATTTATAGAAAGCGTGGCTATTACATGTGCAGGGCTATAGTATTGTGCATAGGTTTTATGAAAAAAGATAAACTTTTCTGTCATTAATTTTTATTACTTTTTTTTATATGATTTTTTCTGTAGTATAGCAGTTATCCCACCATAGTGGCGATAATGGTAAGTCAAGGCGCCATTAGTAAGTAAAAGGCGTTAAGGACGCAACAATGGCTGAATCCTTAATGTTTCTGATTATAAAATATTCTGGATTATTGGATGCCACCAAAAAAGTTCAATAATGGATAATGTATCTGCTGAAGTGCACAACAGAGCAGTGAGATGCAGGCGCGAGTCCTCGGAGGGATGCTGCGATGATACCCATAGCAACAGATTGGATTTTGCATTCATTTTCTAAATTGCAGCGAAAAAGATGACAGCTAGAAACGGATTGCTCTCTATGAGCCGCACCAGGAACGTCTCCCGATAATTTCCTTTAAAAAGGCAAAAACTGAAACAGAACAGAGAGAAATTCAGATAGAAAATGTAAAAAATTTAGCAACATTTCCTTAATCTGGTTTTCTAAAGGAATATAAATATGGTCCAACAAGACTGAAGAAGGGTTTTTCATTTTGTAAGTAAAAATTGTAAACAGGACCTGTAATCCCCTGAAATGTGACTTTTTTACACCTTTTTTGCTCTCATTGCTACGGGTTGTTTTTTTTTTTGTTTTTTTAAATACGACATATAATTCCTGACATAGGAGTCTTTTTTTTACTCAGTATTAATTTTTATTGTCTGTACAAAGGGGCGTGGCTTACAGGATCCTCTGGGGCATGTATTTATAGCGGGGTGATTTTTTACTTGACTTTTCTAGTTAGCCATAATAGTTGTTACCTATTGTAGTGCCGGCGTCTCTGTAGAGACGTCAACTTACTCACCACCCCGGCTGGATCGTATCCTCCCCCGCACTTTGCCGGCCATCCACGTGTGCTGCTGTCCCCTTCCCCTCCCGGGCCCTGTACATGCCACACAGGGTTCCAGTGAGTGCACTTAAGATGCGCACATGCACACTAGCCCTTCTCTTAAAGGGCCGGTGTGCCATTTTGCGGAAATGCCTTGCAGCCTGCGGCTGAGAGGCACTGTGTATTTAAGGCATCCTCCCATTAGGGGATGTGCCTGAGCAACGTTTCTAGTTGGTCAGTGTTCCAGTCTGCTACCTAGCTAGTTGTCAGGTCCTGAGCTCCTGCCCTGTTATCCCCTTGTCCATCTCCTGTACTTGCCTTCCCATGCCTGGCTATTCCTGCTGTACCCACCTGTCCAGCCTGCCTCAGTCACCCCGCTTGTACCCGGCTATTCCTGAGTTCGTCACCAGTCCTGGGGGTCAGCTGCCACAGCTATGGTCTCTGACTTAGGAGTGGTACCTGGCATCCGTGTCGTGGTGGGTGCTTAGTTAAGCCCCTCCCACTAAGCGGTAAGTCCGAGTCCTTCCTATGGTCCAGTGGGTCCACTAATCATGCTCGCTGCCCCTTCACCAGCATTACATCTATCTTTTCCTCAATTAATTGAAACAGAAAACTACAAGGCTCTCAGAAAAAGTAGACTCCTACTAGACTCCTGGAACAGTATGAAAATCTCCTGATGTCACCAAGAACGCTCAGAAACAAGCACTCCCTGCCTTTTCCATCATTGATTCCCTGAAGTCTGAGTGACAAAGCCGCAATCTAGGTGTGGAAAGAGAACATGGTCTGTAAAATCTCTCCATGGATCTTCTGGCAACGGGAAACACCTACTGAACTCATTGAAGAGTTAGCAAATCTCTCAGAGGACTAAAGGGTACTTTACACGCTGCGTTATCGGTACTGATATGACTAGCGAGCGTACCCGCCCCCATCGGTTGTGCGACATGGGCAAATCGCTGCCCGTGGCACACAACATCGCTAACACCCGTCACACGGACTTACCTTCCCTGCGACGTCGCTCTGGCCGGCGTACCGCCTCCTTTCTAAGGGGGCGGTTCGTGCGGCGTCACAGCGTCATCATAGGGCAGACGTCCAATAGCAGAGGAGGGGCGGAGATGAGCGGGACGTAACATGCCACCCACCTCCTTCCTTCCTCATTGCCGGTGGACGCAGGTAAGGAGATGTTTGTCGTTCCTGCGGTGTCATACACATCGATGTGTGATGGCGCAGAAACGACGAACATCGTACCTGCAGCAGCAACGATATTAAGGAAATGAGCAACGATTTTTGACGTTTGTGCACTCGTTGATTGTCGCTCATTGGTGTCACGCGCTGCGATGTCGCTAACGGCGCCGGATGTGTGTCACTAATGATGTAACCCCGACGATATATCGTTAGCGATGTTGCAGCATGTAAAGCACCCTTTAGAAGCCTCTCGGAAACCATCATTCTCCTGTCTTTCTGAATGTTATGACTCTGCACTATAGGATTCCAGAGCCACATTCTGGGTATGGTAAATGGACATGGCTTGTGAAAACTTCTCCCAGGATGTTTCAGTGACTCCATAAAAAGGTCATTCCTACTGGACTCATAGAAGAGTTAGCAAATCTCTCTGACACCAGCCTCTCGGAAACCAGCATTCCCCTGCTTTTCCCAATGTTAGGACTCCAAGATCTGTGAAAAATTCTCCTGGGACATATTGGTGACTCCAAAAAAAGGACACTCCTACAAGACTCCTAGAGGAGTTGGCAAATGTCTCAGTGGATCTAGAAGCCTCTCGGAAACTAGTATTATCCTGCCATACCCATTGTTATGACTCCAAGCTCTGGGATTCCAGAGCCATATTCTGAGTATGGTAAATTGACATGGCTTGTGAAAACGTCTCCTGATACATTTTGGCGACTCCAAAAAAATAGCACACTCCAACTGGCCTCATGGAGGAGTTAGCAAATGTCTCTGAGGACGTAGAAGCTTTTCAGAAACCAGTATTCCCCGGCTTTTACAAATTTCATGACACCCAGTTCTAGAATTCTAGGTGTGGTAAATGGACATGGCTTGTGAAAAATTCTCTGAGACTATAAAAAATAATAAAAATATAATATATAATATTTATAATATATATAAAAAAATAGGACACTCCAACTGGCCTCATAGAAGAGTTAGCAAATCTCTCAGAGGACGTAGAAGACTCTCAGAAAACGGTATTTCCCTGCCTTTCCCAATGTTATGACACTGAGCTCTGAAATTCCAGAGCCACATTGTAGATATGGTAAATTAACATGACCTGTGAAAAATTCGTCCTGGATGTTTGGGTGACTCCAAAAAAAGGACACTCCTACTAGACTCATGGAAGAGTTAGCAAATGTCTCAAGGGACGTAGAAGCCTCTCGAAAACCATCATTTTCCTGTCCTTCCCATTGTTATAACTCTGAGCCCTGGGATTCCAAAAACATGTTCTGGGTGTGGTAAATGAACATGGCTTCAGAAAAATTCTCCCAGGACATTTGGGAGACTCCAAAAAAGGACACTCCTAGAGGACTCATTGAAAAGTTAGCAAATATCTCAGAAGATGTAGAAGCCTCTTGGAAACCATTATTCCTCTGCTTTTCCCAATGTTATGAGTCCAAGTTCTGGGATTCCAGAGCTACATTCTAGATGTGGTATATAGATATGGCCTGTGAAAACTTATTCTGGAACGTTTCGGAGACTCCAAAAAAAGGACACTCCTACTGGACTCATGGAAGAGTTAGCAAGTATGTCAGAAGATGTAGAAGCCTCTTGGAAACCAGTATTCCTCTACTTTTCCCAATGCTATGACTCCAGGTTTTGGGATTCTGTGGCACCCTGGACAAGCCAGGGGCCACAGGTAACAACACACACACACACCCACCCCCAGCAGTTCACAGCAGACATCTCCAGTGAGACCTGATTTCTTCCCTCAGGTTCAGACAGACACACCAGGTGGGCGGAGTCAGGCAGATGGAGACGCCCACCCAGGAGTCTAGCTGGCCTGAGGCAAAAACCAGCTCAGACAAGTCCAGGCAGAGGAAGAGAGAGGAGGTCTGCAGAGAGGCAGACGCAGACTGGGGCCTAGGTTGGAGCCTAGGTCCCTCATGTAGCCAGTGAGGCAGACGGTAGTGGGCATCTGCGGGAGCCGGGAAGACAGTCTTGGTGGAACTGTAGGTAGCCGGGGCTGGGCGGTGGCCCACCGGTACCGAACCGGGGAGCCAGCTGGAAACCGGAGCATACACGAAGGTGAAGGAAAGGACTTACACCACCAACCTGGGGTCAGGGGAAAAACACCGCAGCCGCCTGTGGGACCCATCGATCCAGCCGTTTGTTTGACCAGAGACTCCGTGTAAATTACTGGCTGAGTGAGTACCACCGTGCTGTGCGGCCCCGTAGCCCGCCTGCCATCCCTAACCCTCACCGGGGCCCCGGGACAACCAACCCCCTACCCACGGAGGGGAGAACCAACATCCAAGCTGCTCCCTGTCATTGCTCCCGGGATCCCCGTCCAGAGCAGCGGTGGTGTCACAACCTCACCACAACCGTGGGTGGCGTCACGGACAATATCCCCAAACCACACACCTCCCCCCTTTCACTCACGGGCGAGGAACGCCGCTCGAGTCCCCGGGATCCGGCCCACCGCTTGAGCCACCACCGAGCAGCAGCAGCAGTAGCCTGACCCGAGCAGTGGGTGAGCGCAGCGTCCCCTCCTCCACCCGCGACAACTTGGCGTCACGAACAGGATCTTACCGCTCTGCCGTATGGTAGAGGTGCGCCTTGTGACCGCCGGAGGTGTCCGGCTGAAAATCTTGAGAAGCCGCCATTTTGGGCGCGAAAAGTCCCCGCTCGAGCGTCTTCCCGAGTAGTGGAGGTGCGAAAACCGAAACCCCGCCCCTGTAGAGGAGGAGCCAGAAAAAGACTAAGGGGGACAGATGGCGTCTGGCCACATATGAACCGCGGCTGTGGAAGCAGGGACGCCAGGACTCTGCAAGTATTTGGTTCCTGGAGCACCGCTGCACGAGATGACCCGTTCGTCCGGCACCGCTGAAACCTCAGTGCCCGTGCCCGCGGCCAACGCCCCGACCGACCCGTTACCCCTGTCACCGGTAGCGGAGCTCGCAGCGTCTGTGAGTGAGGGCCCAGGCCTTACCTTTGTCACCGCCCTGCCACCGGTCCCGGCTTCCATAACGGCCGCACCGCTGATGATGACGGCCTCGGCAGTCCGCCTGGCCGGGACGGAGATGACGATGGCTCCGGCAGTCCGCCCGGCCGCAACGGCAGCTAAGTACCCGTCCCGTTAACAGATCTGGGCCCGTTCCTGGACTGGGGTCAAGGGGTGCTGCCCACTTCTTAGGGGCAGCATCAGGGCCGGGTTGTTTGGGTGGGTGACTAAAGGACCCGTTCCACTGTTATTATTAAAAGTGTATTGTTGTTGCAACGGTTGAAGTGATATGCCTCCCGTAAGGGAAGTTGTATAAAAAAAAAAAATGCATGTGTGAAAATGTTTAAAAACGTTTTATTCTTTTTCAGTTCGTAAAAAATAAAACCGGTGATGGACGGGCAGCCCGCGGACGGTCTGCATTTTACTAAGGGGGAATGTGGTGCCCTGGACAAGCCAGGGGCCACAGGTAACAACACACACACACACCCACCTCCAGCAGTTCACAGCAGACATCCCCAGTGAGACCTGATTTCTTCCCTCAGGTTCAGACAGACACACCAGGTGGGCGGAGTCAGGCAGATGGAGACGCCCACCCAGGAGTCTAGCTGGCCTGAGGCAAAAACCAGCTCAGACAAGTCCAGGCAGAGGAAGAGAGAGGAGGTCTGCAGAGAGGCAGACGCAGACTGGGGCCTAGGTTGGAGCCTAGGTCCCTCGTGTAGCCAGTGAGGCAGACGGTAGTGGCCGTCTGAGGGAGCCGGGAAGACAGTCTTGGTGGAACCGTAGGTAGCCGGGGCTGGGTGGTGGAAACCGGAGCGCAGGAGGAGCGTACACGAAGGTGAAGGAAAGGACTTACACCACCAACCTGGGGTCAGGGGAAAAACACCGCAGCCGCCGGTGGGACCCGTCCATCCAGCCGTTTGTTTGACCAGAGACTCCGTGTAAATTACTGGATGAGTGAGTACCACCGTGGCGTGCGGCACCGCGCTGCCCCCGCGCTGCCCCCGCGCTGCCCCCGCGACCCTGCACCTCACCAGGCCCCGTAGCCCGCCTGCCATCCCTAACCCTCACCAGGGCCCCGGGACAACCAACCCCCTACCCACGGAGGGGAGAACCAACATCCAAGCTGCTCCCTGTCATCGCTCCCGGGATCCCCGTCCAGAGCAGCAGTGGTGTCACAACCTCACCACAACCGTGGGTGGCGTCACGGACAATATCCCCAAACCACACACCTCCTCCCTTTCACTCACGGGCGAGGAACGCCGCTCGAGTCCCCGGGATCCGGCCCACCGCTCGAGCCACCACCGAGCAGCAGCAGCAGTAGCCGGACCCGAGCAGTGGGTGAGCGCAGCGTCCCCTCCTCCGCCCGCGACAATTCCATAGCCACTTTCTAGGTGTGGTAAATGAACATGACGTGTGAAAAACTCTCCTGGGACCTTTCGGAGACTCCAAAAAAAGGACACTACTACTGGACTCAAGAAAGAGTTAGTAAAGGTTTCAGAGGACATAGAAGCCTCTCAAAAAACAGTATTCTCCTGAATTTCCCAATGTTCTGACTCTGAGCTCTGAAATTCCAGAGCCACATTCTAGGTGTGGTAAATGGACATGGCTTGTGAAAAATTCTCCCGGGATGTTTCGGGGACTCCAAGAAAAGGTCATTCCTACTGGACTCTTGAGTTAGCAAATCTCATAGATATCATAGAAGCCCCTGAGAAACCAAAGAGTGTTTGCCTTATACATTGGTATTACTATATAAACTGGTCCCATGTTCTAATTAGAGTTGAGCGCGGTTCGTGGTTCGAGGTTCTCCAGTTCTAGGCTCGAGTGATTTTGGGGGCTGTTCGAGATCGAACTAGAACTCGAACTTTTTGCAAAAGCTCGATAGTTCTAGATACGTTCGAGAACGGTTCTAGCAGCAAAAAGCAGGGCTTTTTACAGCTACAGTGTGCAGGAGCCATCGCTGGCAGCCTGCCAGAAGCTGGTAACCAAGATAAACATCGGGTATCCAAGCAAAACGCTTTGGTTAGTAACCCGATGTTTATCTTAGTTACGTGCAGGAAGCCCACACTTTCCCGCTCAGCTCGCTCCGCCCCCTCCTGCCCGCGGCATGTACACATACATACACACACACACACACACACACACACACACACACACACAGACGGTCCCGCTCGGCTTACCTGCGGTCGGCCCGGGGGCAGCAGTCCTTGGCACTGGAAACTGTGGCTGCCGGCCCTTTAAGGGTGTGTTCTCCTGCATTGAGCATCATCTGTGGGCGGAGCTACCGCCCGGCGTCCTGCTCGGTCGCACAGATGAAGGAGTCACAGTGCCAGCCAGCGACCCCCAGCACATCGCTTCCCTCCGGCGCTGTGTGGGCCCCATCTGCACCGTGACCTGATCAGTATGTGCGACATCACTCCCTCCCCGCCCCTCCCTGTCCCCCCGTGCGTGTGTGGGCCCCGCAGAGCCGTGTGTGTGACCCCCGGAGCCGCGTGTGTGGGCCCCGCAGAGCCGTGTGTGTGACCCCCGGAGCCGCGTGTGTGGGCCCCGCAGAGCCGTGTGTGTGGCCCCCGGAGCCGCGTGTGTGGGCCCCGCAGAGCCGTGTGTGTGGCCCCCGGAGCCGCGTGTGTGGGCCCCGCAGAGCCGTGTGTGTGACCCCCGGAGCCGCGTGTGTGGGCCCCGCAGAGCCGTGTGTGTGACCCCCGGAGCCGCGTGTGTGGGCCCCGCAGAGCCGTGTGTGTGGCCCCCGGAGCCGCGTGTGTGGGCCCCGCAGAGCCGTGTGTGTGACCCCCGGAGCCGCGTGTGTGGGCCCCGCAGAGCCGTGTGTGTGGCCCCCGGAGCCGCGTGTGTGGGCCCCGCAGAGCCGTGTGTGTGACCCCCGGAGCCGCGTGTGTGGGCCCCGCAGAGCCGTGTGTGTGGCCCCCGGAGCCGCGTGTGTGGGCCCCGCAGAGCCGTGTGTGTGGCCCCCAGAGCCGCGTGTGTGGGCCCCGCAGAGCAAGGTGTGTGTTTGTATGTATGCATGCAGCAGAGCAGTATGCGTGTCTATATGTTTGTATATATATATATGCAGCAGAGCAGTATGCGTGTCTATATGTATGTATATATATATGCAGCAGAGCAGTATGCGTGTCTGTATGTATGTATGTATATATGCAGCAGAGCAGTATGCGTGTCTATGTATGTATGTATATATGCAGCAGAGCAGTATGCGTGTCTATATGTTTGTATATATATATGCAGCAGAGCAGTATGCGTGTCTGTATGTATATATGCAGCAGAGCAGTATGCGTGTCTATGTATGTATGTATATATGCAGCAGAGCAGTATGCGTGTATGTATGTATATATGCAGCAGAGCAGTATGCGTGTCTGTATGTATGTATGTATATATGTAGCAAAGTAGTATGCGTGTCTGTATGTATGTATGTATGTATGTATATATGCAGCAGAGCAGTATGCGTATCTGTATGTATGCATGTATGTATGCAGCAGAGCAGTATGCGTGTCTGTATGTATGTATATATGCAGCAGAGCAGTATGCGTGTCTGTATGTATGTATATATGCAGCAGAGCAGTATGCGTGTCTGTATGTATGTATGTATATATGTAGCAAAGTAGTATGCATGTCTGTATGTATGCATGTATGTATGCAGCAGAGCAGTATGCGTGTCTGTATGTATGTATGTATATATGCAGCAGAGCAGTATGCGTGTCTATATGTTTGTATATATATATGCAGCAGAGCAGTATGCGTGTCTGTATGTATGTATGTATATATGTAGCAAAGTAGTATGCGTGTCTGTATGTATGCATGTATGTATGCAGCAGAGCAGTATGCGTGTCTGTATGTATGTATATATGCAGCAGAGCAGTATGCGTGTCTGTATGTATGTATATATGCAGCAGAGCAGTATGCGTGTCTGTATGTATGTATATATGTAGCAAAGTAGTATGCATGTCTGTATGTATGCATGTATGTATGCAGCAGAGCAGTATGCGTGTCTGTATGTATGTATATATGCAGCAGAGCAGTATGCGTGTCTGTATGTATGTATGTATATATGTAGCAAAGTAGTATGCATGTCTGTATGTATGCATGTATGTATGCAGCAGAGCAGTATACGTGTCTGTATGTATGTATATATATATGCAGCAGAGCAATATGCGTGTCTATATGTATGTATGTATGCAGCAGAGCAGTATACGTGTCTGTATGTATGTATATATGTAGCAGAGTAGTATGCGTGTCTGTCTGTATATATATATGCAGCAGAGCAATATGCGTGTCTGTCTGTATGTATGCATGTATGTATGCAGCAGAGCAGTATACGTGTCTGTATGTATGTATGTATATATGCAGCAGAGCAGTATGCGTGTCTGTATGTATGTATATATGCAGCAGAGCAGTATGCGTGTCTATATGTATGTATGTATGCAGCAGAGCAGTATGCGTGTCTGTATGTATGTATATATGCAGCAGAGCAGTATGCGTGTCTGTATGTATGTATATATGCAGCAGAGCAGTATGCGTGTCTGTATGTATGCATGTATCTATGCAGCAGAGCAGTATACGTGTCTGTATGTATGTATATATGTAGCAGAGTAGTATGCGTGTCTGTCTGTATGTATGCATGTATGTATGCAGCAGAGCAGTATACGTGTCTGTATGTATGTATATATATATGCAGCAGAGCAATATGCGTGTCTGTCTGTATGTATGCATGTATGTATGCAGCAGAGCAGTATACGTGTCTGTATGTATGTATGTATATATGCAGCAGAGCAGTATGCGTGTCTGTATGCAGGGCTGTGGAGTCGGAGTCGGAGTCGTGGAGTCGGAGTCGGAGCTCATTTTGGTGGAGTCGGAGTCGGAGTCGGTATAAAATGCACCGACTCCGACTCCTAAAATATATAATAAATTGGGGACAGGAGTGCAATGCAGAATGTGCTGAATATTTTACTAAATAATAACATTTAGTATAATGCTTATATTTAAGTGAAAAATGTATTGTAGTACAATGTGAACATCAGACATTTAATTGTTTTTATGATACAATAATCAAGATATTTGGATAGAACATAAAATATTTATTGGAATACAACTTTAGAACACAAAAAACTAATAAATTGTAAATATGTAATATATATATACACAGTGTATATACACACACAAGATATATATGTAATCTACTGTATATTACATAGTGTATTACATATTTACAATTTATTACAGTTTTTTGTGTTCTAAAGTTGTATTCCAATAAATATATTTTATGTTCTATCCAAATATCTTGATTATTGTATCATAAAAATTATTAAATGTCTGATGTTCACATACACATATTCATGTACTACAATAAATTTTTCACCTAACTATAAGCAATATATGTAGGAGTCGGAGTCGGAGTCGGAGCCGGAGTCGGAGTCGGTGCAAGAGAATTTGAGGAGTCGGAGTCGGAGTCGGAGTCGAAGGTTTGGCTTACCGACTCCACAGCCCTGTCTGTATGTATGTATATATGCAGCAGAGCAGTATGCGTGTATGTATGTATATATGCAGCAGAGCAGTGTGCGTGTCTGTATGTATGTATGTATGCAGCAGAGCAATATGTGTGTATGTATGTATGCATGTATGTATGCAGCAGAGCAGTATGCGTGTCTGTATGTATGCATGTATATATGCAGCAGAGCAGTATGCGTGTCTGTATGTATGCATGTATGTATGCAGCAGAGCAGTATATGTGTCTGTATGTATGTATGTATATATGCAGCAGAGCAGTATGCATGTCTGTATGCAGGGCTGTGGAGTCGGAGTCGTGGAGTCGGAGTCGGAGTCGGAGCTCATTTTGGTGGAGTCGGAGTCGGAGTCGGTATAAAATGCACCGACTCCTAAAATATATAATAAATTGGGGACAGGAGTGCAATGCAGAATGTGCTGAATATTTTACTAAATAATATTTAGTATAATGCTTATATTTAAGTGAAAAATGTATTGTAGTACAATGTGAACATCAGACATTTAATTGTTTTTATGATACAATAATCAAGATATTTGGATAGAACATAAAATATTTATTGGAATACAACTTTAGAACACAAAAAACTAATAAATTGTAAATATGTAATATATATATACACAGTGTATATACACACACAAGATATATATGTAATCTACTGTATATTACATAGTGTATTACATATTTACAATTTATTACAGTTTGTGTTCTAAAGTTGTATCCAATAAATATATTTTATGTTCTATCCAAATATCTTGATTATTGTATCATAAAAATTATTAAATGTTTGATGTTCACATACACATATTCATGTACTACAATAAATTTTTCACCTAACTATAAGCAATATATGTAGGAGTCGGAGCCGGAGTCGGAGTCGGAGCCGGAGTCGGAGTCGGTGCAAGAGAATTTGAGGAGTCGGAGTCGGAGTCGAAGGTTTGGCTTACCGACTCCACAGCCCTGTCTGTATGTATGTATATATGCAGCAGAGCAGTATGCGTGTCTGTATGTATGCATGTATGTATGCAGCAGAGCAGTATATGTGTCTGTATGTATGTATATATGCAGCAGAGCAGTATGCATGTCTGTATGCATGTATATATGCAGCAGAGCAGTATGCATGTCTGTATGCATGTATATATGCAGCAGAGCAGTATGCGTGTCTGTATGTATGCATGTATGTATGCAGCAGAGCAGTATATGTGTCTGTATGTATGTATATATGCAGCAGAGCAGTATGCGTGTCTGTATGTATGTATGTATATATGCAGCAGAGCAGTATGCGTGTCTGTATGTATGCATGTATATATGCAGCAGAGCAGTATGCGTGTCTGTCTGTATATATATATGCAGCAGAGCAGTATGCGTGTCTGTATGTATGCATGTATGTATGCAGCAGAGCAGTATGCGTGTCTGTATGTATGCATGTATGTATGCAGCAGAGCAGTATGCGTGTCTGTATGTATGCATGCAGAGCAGTATGCGTGTCTGTCTGTATGTATGTATGTATGTATGCAGAAGAGCAGTATGCGTGTCTGTATGTATGTATGCAGCAGAGCAGTATGTGTGTGTGTGTCTGTATGTATGTATGCAGCAGAGCAGTATGCGTGTCTGTCTGTATGTATGTATGCAGCAGAGCAGTGTGTGTGTGTGTGTCTGTATGTATGCAGCAGAGCAGTATGTGTGTGTCTGTCTATATGTATGTATGTAGCATTGCAGTGTGTGTGTGTCTGTCTATATGTATGTATGCATGCAGAGCAGTATGTGTGTGTCTGTATGTATGTATGTAGCATAGCAGTGTGTGTCTCTGTATGTATGCATGTATGATGTGTATCTATGTATGTCAGTGTATATGACTGTATAGATTTGTCTGTTTATATGTATTTTTGTGAGTTTGTCTTTAAATATGTATATGTACGTGTATGTATCTGTGTATGTGTGTGTGTCTGCGTGTGTATGGGACCCACTGAGACTCTTCCGCCCGGGGCCCACAAAAACCTGGAGCCGGCCCTGCCTGCGGTGATGAAGTCCCGCCATCCCGACCTCAGCGCTGTCACTGTCCTCCATGGTCGCCGCTTGTCACATCACCTTCTCTCGCTTCCGACCCGAGACTGACTAGCGGTGACGTCACGGGCCTCTCGCGATACTTGGTGTGAAGGCGCCGGTCATTGAACTCAGTGACAGGGGCTGTCAGTGTGCTGGAGATCAGCGCAGGTAATGTACCTCGCTGACAGCAGCACTTGTCATGCCCTGCAGTGACCTGGGCTGACCCATTGATGTTAGCTCAGGTCACTGCACTGCTCTCCCAGCCAATGGGGAACATCCTGCTCTTCATTGACTGGGACAGTGTGGATCGTCATGGCAACCCCTTGGATTACACCAGACCTGGATTTGTTTTTCATTCTAATAAATTGGTTAAAGAGGGAATGTTTTGGGGAGCGTTTTTTCAAATAAAAATGTGTTTGTCGTCTATTTTTTTTATTACTGACTGGGTTGGTGATGTTGGGTATCTGATAGACGCCTGACCTCACCAACCCCAGGGCTTGATGCCAGGTGACATTACACACCTGGTATTAACCCCATATATTACCCCGTTTGCCACCGCACCAGGGCGCGGGATGAGCTGGGGCGAAGCACCAGGATTGGCGCATCTAATGGATGCGCCACTTCTGGGGCGGCTGCGGCCTGCTATTTTTAGGCTGGGGAGAGTCCAATAACCATGGACCTCCCTAGTCTGAGAATATCAGGCCCCAGCTGTCTGCTTTACCTTGGCTGGTGATCCAATTTTGGGGGACCCCTACGTGTTTTTTTTTTTAATTATTTAATTTAAAATAACAGCGTGGGGTGCCCTCAGTTTTGGATTACCAGCCAAGGTGAGGTTGCCAGCTGTGGTCTGCAGGCTGCAGCCGTCTGCTTTACCCTAGCTGGCTACAAAACTAAGGGGAACCCTACGTCATTTTTTTTTTCATTTTTTTTGGCTAAATACAAAGCTAAGCACCCCTTAGTGCCACATGAAAGGCACCAAAGGGTGCTCCACTTTTTCTCCATTTTTTCTCCACTTTTTCTTCACTTTTTCTCCACTTTTTATCCATTTTTTCTCCACTTTTTCTCCACTTTTTCTCCACTTTTTCTCCACTTTTTCTCCACTTTTTCATCCATTTTTTCTCCATTTTTTCTCCACTTTTTCTCCACTTTTTCTCCACTTTTTCTCCACTTTTTCATCCATTTTTTTCTCCACTTTTTCTCCACTTTTTCTCCACTTTTTCTCCACTTTTTCTCCACTTTTTCTCCATTTTTTTCTCCACTTTTTCTCCACTTTTTCTCCACTTTTTCTCCACTTTTTCTCCACTTTTTCTCCACTTTTTCATCCATTTTTTCTCCACTTTTTCTCCACTTTTTCTCCACTTTTTCTCCACTTTTTCTCCACTTTTTCTCCATTTTTTTCTCCACTTTTTTCTCCACTTTTTCTCCACTTATTCTCCACTTATTCTCCACTTATTCTCCACTTATTCTCCACTTTTTCTCCACTTTTTCTCCACTTTTTCTCCACTTATTCTCCACTTATTCTCCACTTTTTCTCCACTTTTTCTCCACTTATTCTCCACTTATTCTCCACTTATTCTCCACTTATTCTCCACTTATTCTCCACTTTTTCTCCACTTTTTCTCCACTTTCATCCATTTTTTTCTCCATTTTTTCTCCATTTTTTCTCCACTTTTTTCTCCACTTTTTCTCCACTTTTTTCTCCACTTTTTCTCCACTTATTCTCCACTTATTCTCCACTTATTCTCCACTTATTCTCCACTTATTCTCCACTTATTCTCCACTTATTCTCCACTTTTTCTCCACTTTTTCTCCACTTTCATCCATTTTTTTCTCCATTTTTTCTCCATTTTTTCTCCACTTTTTCTCCACTTTCATCCATTTTTTTCTCCATTTTTTCTCCATTTTTTCTCCACTTTTTCTCCACTTATTCTCCACTTATTCTCCACTTATTCTCCACTTATTCTCCACTTATTCTCCACTTATTCTCCACTTATTCTCCACTTATTCTCCACTTATTCTCCACTTATTCTCCACTTTTTCTCCACTTTTTCTCCACTTTTTCTCCACTTTTTCTCCATTTTTTTCTCCACTTTTTCTCCACTTTTTCTCCACTTTTTCTCCACTTTTTCTCCACTTTTTCATCCATTTTTTTCTCCATTTTTTCTCCACTTTTTCTCCACTTTTTCTCCACTTTTTCTCCACTTTTTCTCCACTTTTTCTCCACTTTCATCCATTTTTTTCTCCATTTTTTCTCCACTTATTCTCCACTTATTCTCCACTTATTCTCCACTTATTCTCCACTTATTCTCCACTTATTCTCCACTTATTCTCCACTTATTCTCCACTTATTCTCCACTTTTTCTCCACTTTTTCATCCATTTTTTTCTCCACTTTTTCTCCACTTTTTCTCCACTTTTTCTCCACTTTTTCTCCACTTTTTCTCCACTTTCATCCATTTTTTTCTCCACTTTTTCTCCACTTTTTCTCCACTTTTTCTCCACTTTTTCTCCACTTTTTATCCATTTTTTCTCCACTTTTTCTCCACTTTTTCATCCATTTTTTTCTCCATTTTTTCTCCACTTTTTATCCATTTTTTTCTCCATTTTTTCTCCACTTTTTCTCCATTTTTTCTCCACTTTTTCTCCACTTTTTCTCCATTTTTTTCTCTACTTTTTCTCTACTTTATCTCCACTTTTTCTCCACTTTTTTCTCCACTTTTTTCTCCACTTATTCTCCACTTATTCTCCACTTTTTCTCCACTTTTTCTCCACTTTTTCTCCATTTTTTTCTCTACTTTTTCTCTACTTTATCTCCACTTTTTCTCCACTTTTTTCTCCACTTTTTTCTCCACTTATTCTCCACTTATTCTCCACTTTTTCTCCACTTTTTCTCCACTTTTTCTCCACTTTCATCCATTTTTTTCTCCATTTTTTCTCCATTTTTTCTCCACTTTTTCTCCACTTTTTCTCCACTTATTCTCCACTTATTCTCCACTTATTCTCCACTTATTCTCCACTTATTCTCCACTTATTCTCCACTTATTCTCCACTTATTCTCCACTTATTCTCCACTTTTTCTCCACTTTCATCCATTTTTTTCTCCATTTTTTCTCCATTTTTTCTCCACTTTTTTCTCCACTTTTTCTCCACTTATTCTCCACTTATTCTCCACTTATTCTCCACTTATTCTCCACTTATTCTCCACTTATTCTCCACTTATTCTCCACTTTTTCTCCACTTTCATCCATTTTTTTCTCCATTTTTTCTCCATTTTTTCTCCACTTTTTCTCCACTTTTTCTCCACTTATTCTCCACTTATTCTCCACTTATTCTCCACTTATTCTCCACTTATTCTCCACTTATTCTCCACTTATTCTCCACTTATTCTCCACTTATTCTCCACTTATTCTCCACTTATTCTCCACTTATTCTCCACTTTTTCTCCACTTTTTCTCCACTTTTTCTCCACTTTTTCTCCATTTTTTTCTCCACTTTTTCTCCACTTTTTCTCCACTTTTTCTCCACTTTTTCTCCACTTTTTCTCCACTTTTTCATCCATTTTTTTCTCCATTTTTTCTCCACTTTTTCTCCACTTTTTCTCCACTTTTTCTCCACTTTTTCTCCACTTTTTCTCCACTTTCATCCATTTTTTTCTCCATTTTTTCTCCACTTATTCTCCACTTATTCTCCACTTATTCTCCACTTATTCTCCACTTATTCTCCACTTATTCTCCACTTTTTCTCCACTTTTTCATCCATTTTTTTCTCCACTTTTTCTCCACTTTTTCTCCACTTTTTCTCCACTTTTTCTCCACTTTTTCTCCACTTTCATCCATTTTTTTCTCCACTTTTTCTCCACTTTTTCTCCACTTTTTCTCCACTTTTTCTCCACTTTTTATCCATTTTTTCTCCACTTTTTCTCCACTTTTTCATCCATTTTTTTCTCCATTTTTTCTCCACTTTTTATCCATTTTTTTCTCCATTTTTTCTCCACTTTTTCTCCATTTTTTCTCCACTTTTTCTCCACTTTTTCTCCATTTTTTTCTCTACTTTTTCTCCACTTTTTCTCCACTTTTTTCTCCACTTTTTTCTCCACTTTTTCTCCACTTATTCTCCACTTTTTCTCCACTTTTTCATCCATTTTTTTCTCCACTTTCATCCATTTTTTCTCCACTTTTTCTCCACTTTTTCTCCACTTTTTCTCCACTTTTTCTCCACTTTCATCCATTTTTTCTCCACTTTTTCTCCATTTTTTTCTCCACTTTTTCTCCACTTTTTCTCCACTTTCATCCATTTTTTTCTCCATTTTTTCTCCACTTATTCTCCACTTATTCTCCACTTATTCTCCACTTATTCTCCACTTATTCTCCACTTATTCTCCACTTTTTTCTCCACTTTTTTCTCCACTTTTTTCTCCACTTTTTCTCCATTTTTTTCTCTACTTTTTCTCCACTTTTTCTCCACTTTCATCCATTTTTTTCTCCATTTTTTCTCCACTTTTTCTCCATTTTTTCTCCACTTATTCTCCACTTATTCTCCACTTATTCTCCACTTATTCTCCACTTATTCTCCACTTATTCTCCACTTATTCTCCACTTATTCTCCACTTATTCTCCACTTATTCTCCACTTATTCTCCACTTATTCTCCACTTATTCTCCACTTATTCTCCACTTATTCTCCACTTTTTCTCCACTTTTTTCTCCACTTTTTTCTCCACTTTTTTCTCCACTTTTTTCTCCACTTTTTTCTCCACTTTTTCTCCATTTTTTTCTCCACTTTTTATCCATTTTTTTCTCCATTTTTTTCTCCATTTTTTCTCCATTTTTACTCCACTTTTTCTCCACTTTTTCTCCATTTTTTTCTCTACTTTTTCTCCACTTTTTCTCCACTTTTTCTCCACTTTTTTCTCCACTTTTTTCTCCATTTTTACTCCACTTTTTCTCCACTTTTTCTCCATTTTTTTCTCCACTTTTTCTCCGTTCTTTTTCTATGGTCGGTCTACCCATTAGCTCTGCCATGCATACTGTAGCTCTACACCTACTGCACATGTTACTTTATGATTGACATCTCTTTCGTACCAGAGCTGTCTAAGTCTACTCTGACCCCATATTTGTCATTACTATATTGTCCTTGTACTGTATTATGACATTTGTATCATGTGTTTCATTTCTTGCGGTGTTGCAATTTTTTTGCTTTATCCCAATTGTACCTCTACATTGTTCGAGTTTATGTTATTGTTCTCTCACTCTTATGTGATACTGATTATTGTCATTTTTCATGATTACATGCAGATAAGTCCAATCTGACGAAGGCTCAGGCTGAAACGTCATTTGTAACTTGTTTTGGACAAAAACATATATGCTTATGAAAATTTTTTTTTTCTTAATACGGACCAATAACGAGTGATTTTGCATTACTATCCGTTGTGACTTACTGACTTAGTCTGGGAGATTTAGAGTGCCGAGGTTACTCACTAATTGTATCTATTATTACCTCTGAGCACCTATATACCAGTGAGCAGAGCTTCCTCTACAGTAGTTCTCCTGATTAGGCATGCCCTTACCTCATGAGCAGGGCATTGCAGCTTTGGTAGCAACCATTACGACATGGACTCTGCTGCTGTGGACCCGGGGAGAGTGAGTGCAGATTCATTGCACCCACACTCCTCACATGAAGGGTCCGCACTCCTAGAAAATGGGGGATACGTTCCCTGAGGGTCTCCCCCCCATATTCTAGACGGTCCAGAGTCGTCGTGGGACCCCTTTATTTTTTTTCTTACAATAAATTGGTGAAAGAGGAAATGTTTTGGGGACTGTTTTTTCAAATAAATTTCTTTTGTCGATTTTTTTTTTTGTTAGTACTGACAGTTTATGATGTTGGGTATCTAATAGATGCCATGACATCACAAACTGCTGGGCTTGATCTCAGGTGACTTTACAGCTAGTATCAACCCGATTTATTACCCCGTTTGCCACTGCACCAGGGCACGGGATGAGCTGGGGTGAAGCGCCAGGATTGGCGCATCTAGTGGATGCGCCACGTCTGGGGTGCCTGCGGCCTGCTCTTTTTAGGCTGTGAAGGCCCAATAACTATGGACCTTCCCACCCTGAGAATACCAGACCACAGCTGTCCGCTTTACCTTGGCTGGTGATCCAATTTGGGGGGGACCCTACTTTTATTGTGTAATTATTAATATTTATAAAATAATTATAAAAAAGAGCCTGAGGGGACCTCCACATTGGATCCCCAACCACGGTAAAGCTGCCAGCTGTGGTTTTCAGGCTACAGCCGTCTGCTTTACCCTAGCTGGCTATCAAAAATGGGGGGACCCAACGTCATTTTTTTTTTTAACCATTTTTTAAATAGAAAAAATTAATGGGCTTCCCTGTATTTTGATTGCCAACCAAGGTAACGGCAGGCAGATGGGGGTGGCAACCCATAGCTGTCTGCTTTATCTGCGCTGAGAATCAAAAATACCGCGGAGTGCTACGTCATTTTTTTAAAGATTTATTTTTACAGCACTGTGATGTCTAGCAATCAAAATACAGGGAAGCCCATTTTATTTTTAGTTATTTAAATAAATAATTAAAAAAAATATATATGGGCTCCCGCTGCATTTTTTGTATTGCTAGCTAAGGGTAATCCAAGCAGCTACTGGCGGCTAACCCCCACTGCTTGGTGTTACCTTCACTGGCAATGGAAAATCCAGGGAAGCATTTTTTATTTTTTTTGCCAAAAAACTACAAAAAAAAGGACGTGAGCTTCGCCATATTTTTGTATGCTAGCCAGGTACAGCAGGCAGCCACGGGCTGCCTCCAACCCCCAGTTGCCTATTTGTACCCGGCTGGGAACCAAAAATATAGGGAAGCCCGTTTTTTTTTAATTATTTCACTTATTTCATTAAATAATTAAAAAACAAATGACGTGGGCTTCGCCCCATTTTTGTGTCCAGCCGGGTACAACTAGGCAGCTGGGGATTGGAATCCGCAGCACAGGTTAGCCCGAAGTTTCTGGGCCCCTCTACTGCGGATTTCAGTCCGCAGCCGCCCCAGAAAATGGCGCTCTCATAGAAGCGCCATCATCTGGCGCTGTATCCAACTCTTCCAACAGCCCTGGAGCCGGGTGGCTTGTTGGGTAATCATGAGTTAATACTGGCTTTGTTTTACTAGCCAGTATTAAGCCAGAGATTCTTAATGTCAGGCACGTTTGACCCGGCCATTAAGAATCTCCAATAAAGGGTTAAAAAAAACACCACACAGAGAAAAAATACTTTAATAGAAATAAATACACAGACACATTAGAGACTCCATCTTTATTACCCCCTGTCAGCCCTCCACGATCCTGCTCTTCTGTCTTCTTTCTTTCTAGTGTAGTAGTAGTGACGATTGTAGTGAGGATGAGATTCACCAGCTCATCACTTGGGGCTGGGGAACCTCCATCCTCACTACAATGCTCACTACAATCCTCACTAGTGTAGTAGTAGTGACGATTGTAGTGAGGATGAGATTCACCAGCTCATCACTTGGGGCTGGGGAACCTCCATCCTCACTACAATGCTCACTACAATCGTGCAGCCTTCACTCCGTGAGTGATCAGTGCTGGCTGTCAGCGGTAACAGCGGTAACGCTGACAGACGCGTTACCATAGCAACGGTGCTCTCGGAGCCGCGGTTAGCGGTGACATCACCGCTAACTGCGTTGCTATGGCAACGGTGATCTCCGTTAATGACCGGCTGTGACAGCCGGTCCCTAACGGAACGGGGAGTCGACCGTGTGCTAGAGCATGTCGCCGGTACACGGCGATACACATATGTGCACCGTGTACCGGAGAGATGCACTCGCAGGTCCTACATGACGTGTCATAGTCATGTGACCAGTCTGTAGCCAATGAGATAATAGCCACGTGACTGGTCACATGGCTATTCTGACGTCACGACAGGTCCTGCATCTCTGCTGGCAGTGCCGGTCACGGAAGGATTCAGCGATCATCGGATGGAATAGCGGCAGGAGACAGAGTGCAGAAGGGATCGCGAGGACCGGTAAGTGTTATGGCAATGTTTATTAACTGTTTGTGTACATTTATCATGCATTTTTATGTGTTTGTGATTGCCTCCCATTCTAGCCTATACGTTCGAGTTCGGTTCGTCGAACGTTCGACGAACCGAACTCGAACGGGACCCCCGTTCGGCGAGCCGACCTCGAGCCGAACCGGGACCGGTTCGCTCATCTCTAGTTCTAATAAAAGAGAATTCTTTGAGTATATCACAAAACAGTGTGTGCTGTATTGATTTCCCAAGTGCTTATGTCGCGGGGGGGAGGATGCCGCCGCTGCGCTCGCTAACGCTCAGGTCCGGCGCTGCTGCGGCTGCTGGTCGGTGGCTCGAGCGGTGGGCCGGATCCGGGGACTCGAGCGGCGCTCCTCGCCCGTGAGTGAAAAGGGTGGTTGGTTTGGGGGATTTAGTTCGTGACGCCACCCATGTGTTGTGGTGAAGATGGGCACCATCGCTGCTGGTGACGGGGATCCCGGGAGCGATGGTAGGGAGCAGCTGGGATGTTGTTTTCCCCCTCCGTGGGTAGGGGTTGGTGGTCCCGGGGCCCGGTGATGTGGTGACGGGGAGGCAGGGTTGGTGAGGTGCAGGGTTGCAGGGACAGCACGGCGCGGTGCCGGATGGCACGGGTGTACTCACTCAGTAAGAGATGCACAAAGTCCTTGGTAAACCAAACGGCTGGATGGACGGGTCCCGCAGCCGGCTGCAGTGTCTCTCCCCGGACAGGTGATGGCGGCTGTCTCTCCCTGCACCTTTGTGTACTGTTTGACTACGATGGGTCCCCAACGGTAGTCCGCTCCCCGGTGTATGTGACTCGCCCACCCCAGGGCTATGGGACACCCGGTGCCGGGCCGGACTAGTCCGGTGGTAGTCAGTGGTGGCTGGGCCCGGCTCCGTGGCCCTGGTGGGTGTCAGTTGAATATGTGGCTTGCTTGTTAATGGTTGTGTTCGTGACGCCACCTGTGGCATGCGGCTATTAAGCCGCCGCTGCTATGTGAGGCCTCCGGGATGATGATATAGCAGCTATGGTAGTACTGCTCCCCACAGGTGGAGCAATGCCCGGGGCACAGTTGGTGCTTGAAAGTGTCTATGTAGGTGGAATAACAGAGACGAGTCCAAGGTGCAGTTCCAGTTCTTTTACTCACTGTTTCTGTCACACTTGCAAGGACCCTCAGACTGCTGGGACCACTGTCAGGGACCTCCGCCGTTTCTGGATGGTTCCGAGCATGAAATCCGGTTCCCTCTCTTTAGTGTCCCTTTTTCTGCTGACTTCACTAGCCTTGCCTTAGGTAGATGGACTTGGCTTGGCCTCCATTACAGCCTCCAGGCTGGGGGGTCACCTGTCGGCTGATTACCCCTTTTCTGAAGATCTGCTCTGGGTTCTGGCCCTGGGAGCTTGCAATTCCCTGGGCCTCGGTTTTTACTGTCTGGAGACTGTCTTTCCACTCCTTCAGTTTCTAGGGACCGTCCCCTGTCGCAGCTAATCACTCCACCGATGTCACTGTGGAACGGGCCACCGCAGCCTGCAGCTACCCGTAGCGCCTCTGGGCCCTCGGCAGCGGTACCCAACAAGGACTGCTCGTGGCACCTTACAGGACTACCCGTGGCCCTGCGACTCCTTCTTCTCTCCTCGTCCTACATGCTCACTCCTCACTCTCCCACTCCCTGAGCGAACTGACTAAACTTGACCTTCCCTATCTGTGTCTGCTTTCTGTGGCTCCTCCCACCTCCCCTGTTGCTAAGCTGTACCCTATGGGAGCAGGGATGGGTCTTACAGCCCCTCTCAGCATGCAGCATGGGAGGGTTGCCTGCCACTTTCCCTGGTCCTGTGTGTCCCTAGCAATGGGTGTAGTGTGGATTTACCAGGGGACCGGAGTTCACTCTCTTCCTCTCCCAGAATGGGGCATCACACCGCTGGTGGGGTGCGATGACCTGTGGCGACGGAAGCCTCAGGGGCGCCACACTCCCCCACAGCAAATCCCAGCACGTCCTCGGGCTGAAAAACAACAAAAACATATGGAAAAACTGCAAAACATTTTTGGTATGCAAAAACATAAAACAATAAAACATTTCTTCCCTTTATGGGAGGCACAAATTCTTTAACGTTGCAAACTTCTTATAAAGAAACTATATGTGCACTTCCAGTCCATTGCACGGTTTGGCAAATCCCCCATAATTCTGGTAGGGGGCACAACAGGTGCAACTAATTACATTTTTGGCTACAACAAGTCCAGTAGCCCGGCAGTTCGTTTCTTTCAATCAAACAAAATGACATAATCAACCAGCCATTAAGTCCAATGGCCTGGTTACATAGGACACATAAACAACATACCAGCCACTAAGTCCAGTGGCCTGGTATGACATGCCACATACACTTCCACCGGGGCCCACATTCCAGTTCAGTGGCCCGGTAGCACATAACATGGGGGGTGACGTCTTCAAAAAGAATAAGGGGCAAAACACAGCAGGAAAGGGTGTCGTCTTCGAAAAGAATGAGGGGCAGACAGGGGCTATCTACAGTTCAGCATCTCTTCATCTTTACTTGTAGGGATTCTTCTCCGGCTCCCCACCTGGCAGCAGGTAGACAGCGGTCAGCACAGTCTGCGTCTGCTGGTCTTGGCGGGCCGCGCCTGGCATGGCGGCGGCCTGTATTGGAGTCGCTGCTGCGGTGTGGATGGGCGCCGCTCCGGCGGCAAAATCTTGGCGGGCCGCACCTGGCGTGGCTGCGGCCTGGATCGGCGTCGCCGTGCCGGGCGTCTCTCCAGGGACCGCGGGCATGGCAGCGGGGGTTGGGGCACCCGCGCCGGCAGGGGCATTAAATGACTCACCCCTCAGTAGCATCTCCGGTGTTCTGGCGGTTGCTGCTCCGCGCGTCGCTTGCCGGATCTGCTGCATCACCTTCGCTGCGATAAGGTACATTTTCTTTATCTGCTGGTCTGGCATTTAGACTCTCTCTGCCAGCCTGCCAGCTTATCTAGTCGCCATTTCTTCTTCCTCCGCCTTCCATGGCGGGCACTGCTTCGCGCTCTTTTCTTGGACAAGGGGGCGGGGCTTCTCTTCGCGCCCTTTCTTCTTTCACGCCCCCCTTCTTCCCGCGCTCAGCAGCGCTAATGGCGGCGGTTTCTCAGTAAAGTACACAGTCTGTCACACGGTTCTTCAGGCGCACAGTACCCGGTTAGACCGGGCACGAAATCCTGTTCGTGACGCCAAAAGTTGACTCGCCCACCCCAGGGCTATGGGACACCCGGTGCCGGGCCGGACTAGTCCGGTGGTAGTCAGTGGTGGCTGGGCCCGGCTCCGTGGCCCTGGTGGGTGTCAGTTGAATATGTGGCTTGCTTGTTAATGGTTGTGTTCGTGACGCCACCTGTGGCATGCGGCTATTAAGCCGCCGCTGCTATGTGAGGCCTCCGGGATGATGATATAGCAGCTATGGTAGTACTGCTCCCCACAGGTGGAGCAATGCCCGGGGCACAGTTGGTGCTTGAAAGTGTCTATGTAGGTGGAATAACAGAGACGAGTCCAAGGTGCAGTTCCAGTTCTTTTACTCACTGTTTCTGTCACACTTGCAAGGACCCTCAGACTGCTGGGACCACTGTCAGGGACCTCCGCCGTTTCTGGATGGTTCCGAGCGTGAAATCCGGTTCCCTCTCTTTAGTGTCCCTTTTTCTGCTGACTTCACTAGCCTTGCCTTAGGTAGATGGACTTGGCTTGGCCTCCATTACAGCCTCCAGGCTGGGGGGTCACCTGTCGGCTGATTACCCCTTTTCTGAAGATCTGCTCTGGGTTCTGGCCCTGGGAGCTTGCAATTCCCTGGGCCTCGGTTTTTACTGTCTGGAGACTGTCTTTCCACTCCTTCAGTTTCTAGGGACCGTCCCCTGTCGCAGCTAATCACTCCACCGATGTCACTGTGGAACGGGCCACCGCAGCCTGCAGCTACCCGTAGCGCCTCTGGGCCCTCGGCAGCGGTACCCAACAAGGACTGCTCGTGGCACCTTACAGGACTACCCGTGGCCCTGCGACTCCTTCTTCTCTCCTCGTCCTACATGCTCACTCCTCACTCTCCCACTCCCTGAGCGAACTGACTAAACTTGACCTTCCCTATCTGTGTCTGCTTTCTGTGGCTCCTCCCACCTCCCCTGTTGCTAAGCTGTACCCTATGGGAGCAGGGATGGGTCTTACAGCCCCTCTCAGCATGCAGCATGGGAGGGTTGCCTGCCACTTTCCCTGGTCCTGTGTGTCCCTAGCAATGGGTGTAGTGTGGATTTACCAGGGGACCGGAGTTCACTCTCTTCCTCTCCCAGAATGGGGCATCACACCGCTGGTGGGGTGCGATGACCTGTGGCGACGGAAGCCTCAGGGGCGCCACATATGGATGCCGGAGGAGCCCGTTTGCCCGCAGGCGCTGGCCCTTGGGTCTCTAGCCTTAGGCGGTAGCTGTATACCCTCACGGTGCAGACGGTTGCCTTCTAACGGGTCTTTGGCTGTTAGGAAACCCCTGGGGTTCCTGTCACACTTGAATTTGACTGTTGACGGCGGCTCCAAGCCTAGTCGGGGTCCGATGGCCCTGCCTGTGTGTGCTGGCTTCACTTCGCTCCCCGGTCGGTACCGGCGGGCCACCGCCCGTCCCCGGTCCTATGGTTCCGCGTTGATTCACCACTCCTGCAGATGGCCACCACCGTCTGCCAACTTGTTGTCAGTGCCTAGGCCACAAACCCAGACACTCTCCACTTTACTCCTCTCACTTCAACCTCCTCCACTGTTGTGTCACTTTTTCCGCCTCCAGGCCTGTGAACTCCTCGGTGGATGGGGCCAACCGCTTGGCTCCGCCCCACCTGGTGTGGACATCAGACCCTGGAGGGAGGCAACAAGGGTTTTGTGTTTGGCTAATGTTACTGTCTAGTGGGGGTGGGGATGTTCGTGTGTTACCTGTGACGACCTGGCTAGTCCAGGGCGCCACACTTATGAAGCAATTCTTATTAATTTGGAGTTCAAAAGGCATAGAAGGACATTACTTTTACATTGCTGTGTTTTCAGACCCAAATTTTGGGCGCGGAAAAGGGGAGTGACTATATATATTTGAGAATGGATTTTGTGTGACGCCGCCCACCGCGTCCAGCAAACTTTTCTTTATTTTTTTAAAGTTACCAAGTCTATCCATTCTGCATTGCTTTTATTTTGCCCCCCCCCCCCATAGATGCAGCCTTGATTGTCACCTAACTTTGCCAAAAAATGATAAAACGTGGCATTACACCTGATATATAATATATACCTGTGCACAATGTGCCCGTGCTCTGCCTATTTATCCTCCTCACACGCCGGCACTGTGCTTACCTGTATGTCACTGATAGAAAAATGAGGATGTGGTTTGTGTATTACCCCAGAGAATAACGTGTGGGATTTCTATAGGATTTGTATAGTTTTTTTTTTATTTTTACTAGGTTGGAAAATCAGATCTTATCTGACCTGTTCGCAGCTCCGAGATTAAAATAGTCCATGCTAAATCTCACAAGGATGGCGTTATTTTAGTCACAAGCCAGAACCTGCAATAACTCACCCGGAGCTCTGCTGTACACATGGCGCTACAATGCAGGTCAGCCGCCAAACCAGATTGTACGCTTTCCGCTTAAAGGGACAGATTCAAGAAAATGACAGAACAAGAACTTGTAAATTGAAATAGGCCATATGGCTATAAAGAAGAGGAATGCATCTATTCAAGGGCTTGTAGATCATAGACAGAGCCTCTGTTGTGCCTGTGGAATCAGAGGAGAGATCTGCCCCTGCTGAATGTGACCCCGCCCCCTGCTCCTCATGGGCGGGAACCTGCACAAAACTCTCCTATACACACACTATCCCATGTAGAGGGAACTATTGAGCAATCTTAATATTGCAAAAATAGTTGTTGAAAACTGTATTACCCCTTCTCATACATAAAGGAAAACATTTGACCCCTATACTGTAATTCAATGAGGAGTGGTGATTAGGAATAGACCGGAAGAAGAAGATATTTGCAATAACTCAGGAATAAAAAAGTTCCTGAGTCTGGAAAGAGTAAAAAAAAAAAAGACTAGTAGTATTTATCCTATTTGATAACCCTAGCCCACCAGGGATTTAACTATTGACTTCTTTAGTAACCTAGAACAACAGAACATGCTCCCTAACTGCTTATATACACTACACCACACTACACCCCTAATGAAATTTCAGTCCACTAGACCACCAGGATACACCTAAATGACTAGTAGTATTTAGCTTATTTGATAACCCTAGCCCACCAGGGATCTAACTATTAACTTCTTTAGTAACTTAGAACAACAGGAAATACTCCCTAACTGCATATATACACTACACCCCTAATGGCATTTCAGTTCACTAGACCACCAGGATACACCTAAATGACTAGTAGTATTTAGCCTATTTGAGAACCCTACACCACCAGGGATGTATCTATTAATTTCTTTAGGAACCTAGACCAACAGAAAATATTCCCTAACTGCATATATACACACTACACCCCTAATGGCATTTTAGTCCACTAGACCACCAGGATACACCTACTAACTTCTTAAACCCTTGGAGACCCACTGATGTGGCTAAAAACCTCTTCATCATCTTGGACCACTAGAATGTATCCATTAAGCTCAGATCTAAAAAACTAGACTCAAAATGTCGTTTCAGTTGACACTTCTATTACACTAGACCACCAGGATACATCTGGCAACTCCTACAAGCCATTAAAATGTCAATAGCAACATGTTACGAGTGTGTCACGGCCTGATATGATCTCGGGGGGATCTGGGATCAGAAGGTCACAGCGTGTTGTTGATCGCAGATTCACTTAAGTGCCCACTTGTTTATTCTGAGTTGGAGAGTATTTAATTCCTTCGAAAGGGGTTAAGGTGCATTTCTATCCTGCAGTGATTTAACTGGTAGTTGTAATCTCAGCTGCAGCCATTCCCTTCTGTTATTAGTATCCGCTGCTCACTCCTTGCTATGCCGGCTATAGCTCATACCTATGCTGTCCACTTGGAAGGAGCCCGTCTCTGCAAAAATCTGAGGTGTCGCTTCAGTTGCAGCTGAGAAGTTCCTGCTGGAGTGTTTTCTGTTTTATTTCCCCACCTGTTTGTTTTTCCTACATTATGTTGTCTTATTGTAGTGATGAGACTAGCGTTTCACTGGCCTTCAACAGTCAGGATGAGTTCAGGGCCAGCAAGGGTCTAGGCATGTGACGGTGCACATGGGGAAGGAGCTGTATAGAGACATTAGGGAATGCAGTGATCAACCTCAAGTTAGTGTTAGGAGGTGACCGCGCTCCCCTCTCCCCAGTGCCAGGGCCTTCCATTGTATTGTTACCCTTTTGTTCCCTCTTGTGCAGTCAGATTGTGACACAGCCTCTTAACAATCTTTACCACTAGAAACGTATGCCTTAATCTATTTGTTTCCACCCTAAAACACCAGACTTGTTACCATTAACCTTTTCAATACTTTAAACTACCAGGGATGTCCTTTTCATTGCCTTTACTACCCTAGACCACCAGGATGTACTTACATACCCTCAAATCTACAATAACCCTTAAATGGCATTTATTTTACCTCTAGACTACCTGATTCACCTACTAACCCCTTCAAATCTCTAGAATGCCCCAATGCCACCCTGATCTTCACTACTGGGCATTTACTCATTAACCTATTCCTTCCCTAGATTACCTTACTACCTTATACCACCAAGGATTTCTCTTTTAGGTCCTTCACTACCTTACGCCACCAAGACACACCTGCTAACTTTAAATCTACAATGGCATTTCATTTGACCTCTTCACTACTCTAGACCACCAGGACACACCTGCTAACTTTAAATCTACAATGGTACCACATTAGTGCTCGCTGTAATTTACTCTGAGTTGGAACATATTCACTTCCTTCCGGTACTGAAGGGGTTAAGGTCCATTTCTATCCTGCAGTGATATAACAGGTAGTTGTAATCTCAGCTGCAGCTACTCCCTTCTGCTATAAGCATCCACTGCTCACTCCTTCCTATGCCGGCTATAGCTCATACCTGTGCTGTCCACTTGGTCTACTTGATAATAACTTTAAATCTACAACAGCATTTCATTTGACCTCTTCACTACTCTAGACCACCAGGATACACCTGCTAACTCATTTTAATGCCCCTATACCATTTTTTAGGATCAGAAATGCATTAATTACTCACTTTATTCCCCAGACCACCAGGCTTGTTATCATCAATCCCATCACTACTTTGACCTTTTTTTATTGCTTTAACTACCCTAGCCCCCCAGGGATGTATGTATAATTGCAATCACAATCCTAGACCACTATGGACATGTCCATTATCCTCTTCGGAGCAGTAACCTTACCCTGTCTATATTTTGAACACTTTGGTCCTTAGCCGCGTGGCACCTTTACCATTTGTGCCGTGGGGTCCCATATTCAGGGGGTCACCTAAGCTTCCTACTATGCGACTGCTCAGACAACCCAGCGAGGTCAAGTTATTAGGAATCATCATTATTACTAATTCCATCGGGAAACTGGTTCCACCGCACGTCCCCTTTAATTGCTCTCTATAAAAACCAGTTCAGTCGCAGCTTCCATTGTGTCCAGGCATGCAGCTTAATGGTTAAAAGCATAAGGCGGCGCGACGCAACAATGCAACTTCACGACTAATATCGCTAACCGTCTGATTACGCCTCTCATTAATGTGGACTCGCGTGACGTGCACCCATTAACCCTTTCACAACCGCTAACGTCAGAAAACGAACCGTTCAGCCGTAATCGACATGAACGTACAGATGTAACGAGCTGTCACTATAATGAGTTACACAAAACCGCGACTTCTCCCCGGACGCCGGCGTGAACTGCAAACGTCTTTCAACAAGTGGGGAACTTGTCTTCATGGTGTCACCAGCAGCGACTCCATAGTGTTAACCCCCCACGTGCCACAGCTATGGTTTTCAAGGTCACCCCTTAGGTGTGAACACTGTGCAACAACCAGAGTCTAAGGCGATGGGACTTAATAAAGAGAAAAGTGGATTTTTTTCATCAGAAAATCTTCTGCCACTTGTTAGAATGACTATAAAGATTAGAAAAACAGTGTTTCCTTATTCTACACACAGCGCCACCCCTGTCTACAGGTTGTGTCTGGTACTGCAACTCAGCTGCCTTGGTGCAGAACTCCAATACCAAACATGACCATAGGACAAAGATGGTGTTGTGTTTTTTTTTGTTTTTTAAAACGTCAGCCATGTTTTTCTTCTTCCAATTTCAAAGGGTGATCCCATTTCACATATTTATGGCCTATCCAAATGAGAATTTACTCCCCCCCTTCATTGTGCAACATTCTATGAACAAGTGGCTGCGTATGAGCAATTTTTGGGACTCCCATGTAAATGCATGGAGAAAGTTGCGCATGCGCAGATACATTTTCTATATAAATTCATGTAGGTGCCGGTGCTGGGATCTGCATCTATCCAATCTCCTATATTTATAGCATATTCATAAGAGCACAGAGCTGTCGGTGAAAAGGTGGCTGCGCATGCGCAATTTCTGGGGTTCTCATACAAATGGACTGAAAATGTTGCGCATGCGCAGATGCCTTTTCTATAGAAATTCTTGTAGGTACCAGTGATGGGACTCACATCTATCCCATCTCCTACATTTATAGCATATTTATAAGAGCACAGAGCTGTCGGTGAAAAAGTGGCTGCCAAGCAAATGAACTGAGAAAGTTGTGCATGCGCATATACCTTTTCTATAGAAATTCATATAAGTGCTAATGCTGGGATCCATATTAATCCAATCTTCTACATTTATAGCATATTCACAAGAGCACAGGACTATTGGTGAAAAATGGCTGCACATTATATTAATATTTTGGACTGTCATACAAATGAATGGGGATAGTTGTGCATGCGCGAACCCCTCTCTGTTCTAAGAGGCACTTGGGGGAGCGCTATTCTTGAGATACATGCAGGTAACAGTGCTAGGACCCACATCAATCCCATCCCAAAGTGGGGTCATAGAATAAGTGGCTGCGCATGCGCTAATTTTCTGAACTTGCAAAAACACAAAATATACCCTCCTTGATTCCATCTACTTTGTGTCATATTTATAATAGCACATGCCCATCATACTCTGCTGTCATTAACTAAGTATCTGCACATGCCCCAATTTTAAAGACTTCCATGCAAGTGCCCCAAGCATAGGTGCGCATGCGCGGTTAACTCTCAGGATACATGACAGACCCAGGAAAGCCATCAATGTGGGAGATGGAAATGGGCAGTGATAGCGTGTTTATTTCAATTACAGTATTTTTCGGATACTAAGATTGACTTTTCCTCCCAAAAATGTGGGAAGAAAGTGAGGGGTGCATCTATAATCTGAATATAGCTTACCAGGAGTGGTGGAGAGAGGTTAGCAAGAGGCCGGGAAATGCTGAGGTGGCTATGCAGGGGCTGCGGCGGCTGTGCGGTGTCTGCAGTCGCTGTGCGAGGTCTCCGGCAGCTGGGGCTCGGGCTGCTGTGCGGGGACTCCGGTGGGTGGACTGGCACTGCGGGTCTAGCAGTGACTTCAAATAATGCCTCCCAGAGTTGGCGCATGTGCAAACGGAGCTTTTGGCTCAAGGTCTCACTTGCGCAGGTGCCACCTCAGGCCCATTGACTCTTGGCTCAAGGTCTCATCTGCGCAGGCGCCGCCTCAGGCCCATTGACTCTTGGCTCAAGATCTCATCTGCGCAGGCGCCGCCTCAAACCCATTGATCTCCCTCCAGCGAACTTCAGGAAAATGGTGCCCAGAGGTGGTGCTTGCGCAGATGAGATCTTGGCTTGCCATTGAGTCTAGAGCTCAATCTGCGCTGACTTCGGGCGTCATTTCTTTGAAGCCCTCACTGCACACAGCCACCACCGCCACTGAAACTGCCCCAGCATGGCAGCTCGAGTCTCCACCGAGGCCTAAGCCTCCGCTGCAGCTCCAGCACAGCCTACAGTTTCTGGAACACCCACCGCCCCTGCCTCCTCCGGTAAGAGACTACCAGATTCCAAGACGGACCCCTTTTTTTCACCTTTTTTTTGCTCTGAATTTGGTGTGCGTCTTATAATCCGGAGCGTCTTATAAAATGAAAAATACGATACATCATTTTATATTGCCGTTCCATGCCGGATACTCGGAAATTGCATTATCGTATTTGATCGTCCAGACTGTCTGCTAATCCGACACCTCTGATTACAGGTTATAGTAATTTTACCTGTGGAATATTCCGGCTGTATTTACTCGTGCACAGAATATAATCCCATACTCCCCCCTCGTACATGTAATGCTATGGGAATGAGCAGTTGGATGTTCCAAAGAACCACAGACCTTGGAAAGAAAATCGCGCAGAAAGCTGTTGTATTTTCCTTTGCTGCCTACTACATTTATGGAAAAATATTTTCCCTTTGCCCAAGTGTCACTCTGAACTGCTAAGAGTGGCAGGTCTCCCAGATCCGGCAGCCAAGCCTCCTCTACATGGTCTGCTCCTCGCCGACCGCTCACATAATCAGCGTTATTTGGAGACGCTCGTACGCTGATCCCGGCATCACCCAGTCAAAATAAAGCTTAACCTTAGCATTTGGGAAAATTCATAGCGCACCATTAAAGGTTAACTACGCTGTTCACTGACAGTAAGTATAATATTACCGGTAAGGAAACCGGTAATTTCTCCAGCTGCGCCTCGGCCATTTGCGTTCTTTGCTCAGAAAAACACAGATATGAGTAAATAGTAGTATATAATGGTTGTAATATGAGAATGTGTATATATATATTGCCGGAGTGATGAAAAGAGCGGGGATACCGGGCAACCTCCGCCTCCCAATATTAGCTGTTCTAGCGTTATAGTCAACGCAGTGGTCGGCTTTTCCCTATGAAATGACCAAGCTGAAAGTTTAGTGATATCTATAATTAAAGAGTTTGTCTAAAGAACATCAATTATTACTAAAAGTGACCAGACAAGTATAAAAAAAAATCATAAAAAAATAATACACTCCAGTTCTTCTGCTTGCCTGGTTTTCCATGTGCCTCCATTTCTTAAACCTGCCTCAAAACACTCAACCAATCACTGGTGGATGTGGGTGTCACGGTAAGTATTGAGTCAGGGAAGGGAAAACCTATGTCTAGGGAAGAGGGAGATGTTGACCCCTGACCAAACCTACTGCTGGTCCCTGGGGTCCCTCACAACCCTACATAGGTTCCGCACCTATGCGCCGAGCTGGATACCTGACCTTAGGTATGGGGACAAGAAAGGGAAACCCTGTGTCTAGGGAAGGGGGAGAAGGTGACCCCCTGAACAAACCTTCCGCTGACCCCTGGCTCCCCTGACCACTGTAGACAGGCTCTGCAACTATGTGCCGAGCAGGATACCTGACTCTGACTGACCCTAGAAGTGGGCCGTAGGTAGGGAATGGATAGGATGAGCGTCAAGTCAACTCCACTAAGCGCTAAAGAACACACAGGGCACACAAACAGGGGAAAAGACATGAACAACGTATCTCCATGGTAAAGCAACAAACAACAATTTCTTCAGATAAATACAAGCCGACTGCTTGCATCCAAGATCTGTATAGGTTTTTAACTCTATCACCAGCAAAGAGCAAGGGGAAATGAGAATATTTATGGACACAAAGGAAAATGCTGATGATTTGGAGCTGAAAGGTGAGGATATTCTCAGGGTCCTAAAGGGAAAGGGATAAACCCCAAGCAGAGAACAATGGAATGTCAGGGAGCAGTTTGTGTAGCCAAATGTTGCGACCTTCTACAGCCGGACACCACAAGACTTTCAAGTGTGACACAGCTGTGACATCGGGTCATCATGGCTTTTGATTACTAATTGGCTGGGCAAGCATAAGCATTTTCAGTGTGTAAGGAAGCAGAGACCAATGAGTTATGAGTAAACAGCAGAACAGGAGGTGCAGGGAATAGGTGAGTGTGGAGGATCACTTTGTAACAAAACTTTTAATCCCTGGATAATCCATTTAAGGTTCCAGAACGCATCTGATAAATGTCAGCCAAACCTGGTAATTTTGGAAGAACTGGATGACTATATAATACTGGGGTTTTCTAATTTGTCCGGGTATCAGATATTGGACAAATGAAGGATTGGGCATATTGGGTTTCAACATGCCTGATTCTATGCTCTCACAGGAGATGCAAAGTATCTGACAGTAATTTATGTGATGCTAGACACTACGAGCAGTATGAATAGAAGGATAGTCAGAAAAGCTGGAAGCATAAGCCAGGGGGTAACGTATAAGATTCAGGGAGCAGACAGAGACGTGGTGAGGAAGAGGTCCAAGGTCAGAAGCTGGGAGGGAACAAATAAGGTTCAGGGAGCAGACAGAGATGTGGTCAGGAAGACGTGAGGTCAGAAACCGGGAGGTAATGTCTAAGGTTCAGGGAGCAGACAGAGATGTGGTCGGGAAGACGTCCGAGGTCAGAAGTCGGGAGGTAAAGTCTAAGGTTCAGGGAACAAACAGATCAGGAAGAGGAAATCAGGAAGAGATCCAAGGTCAGAAGCCAAGATCAGAACACTTACACCAGACAGGAACCAAGAGCACACTGTGCAAACAGGAAGTCCGATTGTCGAAGTTCAGACAGAGCAAGCCTAGTAAAGAAACAGAGCAATCAGCAAGAATGAGGCGCATCTGATAAGGCTCCTCCCAAAACCAGCGTGGACCCTAGTGCTGAAAGACAACCTGTCAGCAAGTTCACAAGACACATAGCAAAGCATTTTCAAATGAAAAATTCTCGCACAGTGGAACCGTGACAGTTTACTCCTCTTTTTTTTTGGGGGCCAGCAGGAGGAATATCTATCAGCAGAATTAATGTTTGGCCGTCAACTATCTAATAAGTAAGGGTTATTTTTGTTTAGAAAGAAAGATTCGGGGGAATTTTTGCTCTTTTAACTATTTTGGAGGAACACTGATATGGGATGAGTGATATCATCAATCAAGAGCAGTGGCATCACTACACCTTCTAGTTTATAGGTCCTTAGGAAACTGCTCATCTTCCAATCACTTCATCAATATACAAGATCTAATAAACACAAGGAATGTTGGAGAATCTACTTTTCAGAACACAACACAGGTGAAATAAGATCGAGGACATAGAGGCTGTCACACGAAGAAGAGACCGGGTCGGAATCTTAGTGTCATCTAAGTTTACATAGTTTCAGCTCCAGTGAATAGACGGCCGCACCACGGAAGAGTCTGTTGCAGGAAGATACCTGCCGGGTCTTGTCTGCCAGCGTTGGACTAATGAATGAATACACAACAACCCAATCAATCAAGCAGTGTTTGCTTTTGCCCCAGGTTTAGGTGAGGTCTGGTATGAAATGACCATACCTGTCAAGTATGCAACATTTACAGCCAAGAAAACGTCTAAGGGTGAGAAAAGACGCGGAAGGCGACTGTGGGCCTGCAGAGGCTGGGGGTAGGCTGACAAACGTTACTGCTTTCTTGTCCCAAGGGCTGACACTTCAAAGTGAGGCTTTTGGAGCCGTACAGTGTGCGAGCTGTGTGTGTTGGAAAAAGTCTTGAATGGAGCACAGTTATAGATCTTCATGTTGGGATTTTAGGAGTCAGTATGAAGTGTGCACATCAGTGAACTAATTACCAACTCTAGTGGCTGCAGAACTTGCAGTAACCCCTGCGACCTGAAGTTTAGGTGGCCTCAAAAATTCCTGTTTGCCTATATGAGAAGACCAATGCTATTAAAATGGTGGTTTGGAGCCCTGTTGGAGAATTTGCCTTTGGACCTTTCACGGAGTATGTACTAATGGAACAGGGGTTCCTAGGCTAACTCTAAGACTGGGGCCCCTGCACTGTATCTCGAAGATAGGCTCGATGGTAGCCAGGTTCAAGCACTAAACGTGGCCATGTCTCCTGCCAAAGCCCTGATACTACTCCCTCCCAACCTGGGAGCAGACCACAAACCCAGTAACCAAAACCGCACAAATAGGTACAGACAAGGGTAAACGAAAACTTGTGCACACTGCACTCAAACACAAAGGAGGGACAGTATGTGAACTGTGGAGCAATGCAAAAGGGGTAGGAAATAAATGCACAACTGGAGAACTCACACACCACGCGAAACCACAACTTGTAGATCACCATAAAACAGGATAACCACAGGAACCGAGGAAGCAGAAGCTATATCCGGCACTCAGCCCCAGAATCTAGAACCTTATAAAGGGTGAGGCAGATGAGGATGGTAATCCGCAGCCTGAGCTCCCAGCAGATGATCACAAGCCAGCAAGAATTCACTCCTGCTGTACTGGAGAGCAATGAAAGGATATCCAGCCGAATCCCATGACAGGCTGTGCAACTAACGGAACCCAGGCTGTTTGTCGGACTCTGCAGTGTGAACAAAGTCCAACACCGCCATGACACCTAGCGAGTGCACACTCAAACACCGCACGACAGGACCCACTAGCTTCAAGTTACTCCACTGTTTGCCAAGTTACCCAGAACATCAGGAAAAAGGGGAGACCTACCGGAATCCCAGAAGTATCGGCAAATGTTCAGACAAAGCCTTCAGGAAATTGGCAATTCCAGAACATTTTTTGTGCCCCAACTTTATGGGAAAGCAGGTACCAAGGCATCAATGGGGCAGAGAATTTGCATGAGCCGGGTGGAGAATGGAGGTAGTCAATTCCCCTTCAATGGAAGTCTTCAAAAATGCTATAGTGAATCCTGTTCTGAGCAGGGTTTAATGCTCGTGGGGTGAGCAAGGGGTTAGTGGACACAGTGGACTGAAGGTACCGATCACTGGCCTAGAGGACCGAAGTAAAATGACTACTGAGAATTCAGTAAAGCCACAGGAGGTGGCAATAGACACACACACTGGTAGGTAACCAACAGAGGGTAGCCCCAGGGGATGAATGGTACCATGGCAACTGGCAATTGTAGTAGCCACCGGTGGGGATAGTTGCTACAGTGGATATTGTAGGAGTGGCCAGTGTAGATAATTACAAAAGCAAAAGCGGATCTCATAGGAGTGGCCGGTGTGGGTTGTTGCATCAGCGGCAGCAGATATTGTAGGAGCAGCCGGTGTGGACATTTGCGGCAGCAACAGCGATTATTGTAGGAGCGCCTGTGGATAGCTGTGGAAGCAGCAGCGGATATCATAGGATTGGCTGGTATGGGTAGTTACAGCAGTGGCAGCAGACTGATATGCAGTGAAACAAGAGACAGGAATCAGCAACAGCACAATAACAACAGCAGTAACACAAAGGGACCTGAGAACTAGCAACATATAGAACTCATTGTCCAGGCACCTACCTTAAGGGGGAGGGTGCCTTAAATACCTGATACCTCTCAGCCATAGGCTGAAAGGCAACTCTGGGTTAAGAGGTATTCGCCCTTTTAGCAAAAAAGGCTTGTCAACACGTATGCCCTAAGGACACTCTCGGGAGGCCTGTGCAACATCCTTAGGTCCCGGTAAACAGCAGCAGGGATTGAGGATAGAGCAGTGCCCATTGGGCGGCTGGGAAAGTGAGAGTGCTGGCGTTACCATCAGGGATGGAGGTAGGACAGCACTGGGACGCTGATATGAGCATTACAGGTAGTTTGACCAGTTGACCCTGGAGATTCCTTCCAATTCTACCATTATATATTTCTGTGATTCTACAAAAGGGGCATGGCAAGTGTGCTAAAATGTTTATGCACCCTACATGACTCCTCTTCTCCCAGATGTCATTGTGATCATCAAAGGATGAAGTTTGTTTTTTTTATAGATCTAGGAAATTATTTCCTATTTGCTTGCACCATCAATAGAGAGGATGTTAAAGACGATGGACAACAGCTAACTCCACCATGATCGTCCAAGCTCGGAGTGGCAGATATTGGACCATTCAGGAACAAAGGATTGAGCAAGTGTAAATCCAGCTTGTCTGATCACTACGTCCACCAACCTGTAGTGGAAGTTCTTGTTTAGTGGCATTTTCCTACCATTTAACATTCATGGGTTCATACCATTGGATCAAAGCCTAATTAGTGGGTTCTGCTAGTGTAGCGCCCCTGAAACCATCAGGGTGCTGCTACAAGGTTCTGCATCCCCATAAGGATGCAGGGCCTACCCCCTTAGGGATCCAGAACCCCAGTGTCGTTAACACCAAAAACCCAGGTAATCCCAGTTTTCCCCAACAATCCCCCATACAATAGTACCCAGCTAGGGTGGGATCATGGATGGCCGCCTACAGGTGGAGCCACTCCAGTCCAACAGTAGACTAGGAGGGAGGGGCAGACAGTGGAGAGTAGGGAGTTGAGCAGTGACTGGTGAAGGTGAAGGGTGTGACTGAGCAACATCCTGAATCGGGTTAACAGTGACCTGGTACCCAGGAGAGTTGGTTGCCAGTGAAGTACGGTGGAGTACTCCCAGAACTACGCACCGATGGGGTATAGGACCCTAGGACAGGAAAGAGCTTCAATACAACCTGTTAACACCTACACAGCAAAGGGGATCATCAAGGACCTTGCTGACCCTAAAGAATTCAAAGACTCAGTAGCAAAGAGAGAGCTGTGGACAGAACCAGAGACTCCAACCCCACAGGGTTCACGCTACCGTCAGGCGGACAGAGGTGGACAAACCACAACCGGGCACCCCCAGTGTTCCATACCACGGGGACCCACTTACCAGAGACAAGTAAGGGGAAGAAGGTACCAGAGAACGAGACTGGTACAGGGACAAAGGGGACCTGGAGGCGAAACCAGCCGGCCTCGGCATCCAAAGTGAGTAAACCAGTTGCACTGAATACCTGTGTGGACTCCTTCTTCCGACGCCCACCACACCATACACCTGCTGGGGTAATACCCTACGTGCGGAGGGCCCAAGTCATCAGAGCTGCACATTCCATCAGCCCCAGCAAAACCTGCAGCGGCGGCTCCCTACACTTAGCCGCAACACAGCAAGTGGCGTCACAAATAACTTTATTTACAAATCCCCTGTAAATACTCCCCATTACAAAAAGGGCCCAGGGCACATAACTGGGTAACGGCCACCACCGTGACATTCCCCATAGAGACACCGCCCGGAATCGAATACCCCATATCCCTGGGTGCTACATTAATTATTATTACCTAATGTGTATGGCCAGTTTAAAGGAATATTGTGCCTTCGGGTGACTGCATTTCCACCACTTCCATCTAGGTTGTCCATCAGAACATGACCACTGGCATGCAAAGAAGGGGAGAAGTTACTTAGTTGAAGGGAAAGACAGCCTAGCTTCGCCTCTGCAAAGGATTTTCTTACTATTCTAGCAAGGAGGGGCAGTAATTAGTTTTAGCCCCCAACAACATGCCCGACTCTTTCATCAAGGACAAGTTTACCCACAATCATCTCTAATTTTCCAATCCAAAGATTTAAAAGGCAGCTAGGAACCGCCGGTGAAAAAAGAACGCAGAAAGAAAAACACGTAAAACTAGCTGCGAAGACTATGACAATAATGTCTGGAGGACCTAACATATGGCACGTCTGATAAACTATTGGATTTCACCTCCGTAACTTTGGAAATTATATGTTGGGTAGAGGAAAAAGGGCCAAGTTTATTAATGCAGTGAAATAGAACCTTTGCCGGTGCCCAAACGAGAATCATTCCACACCAGATGTTTACGTTGAAATCCAGATTGAAGGTGATGATGGCTGTCGCTTCAGATCTGCTGCAAAATCATCCTTCTGCTGCAATTGATAGGTGTTTATGTGACCTGTCTGAAACTGATCAACACAAGAGAAGGAATCAAGATGGCTTCATTTTATTTTTACACTCACTTTATCCTTTTATTCTTCTTTGGAGCCAATTAAATTATTCTAAGTAACAATTCCTTAAAGGGATTGTCTCATTGCAAAGAACTTTCAAAATACTTCCATCTGTGGCAGAAAAACTAGTATGTCGTATGTGTTACTATGTGACCGCACCTGTCACATGAGATGTGAGAATACAACCGGTGGGAGGCGCAACACAGAGGGAACACCAGGGTAACAATACAATGGAGGGCCACGGCGCTAGAGAGAATAGAGCGGGGTCAACTCCTAATGCTCATTTGAGGCTGAGCACTGCACTCCCTAACATTCCTAGATGGGTCCTTCCCCCCCGTACACCGATCACGTGCCTAGGCCCTAACTGGCCCTGAACTCATCCTGACTAGTGAAGGCCAGCTAGATACTAGTCTCACCACTATAATAAAAGAACACAAGTTAGGAAAGACAAACAGGGGAAAGACACAACAGATAACACAATTGCGGGAACGTCTCAGCTGAAACTGAAGCTTCCTCCATAGACTGGCTCCTTCCAAATGGACAGCATAGGTATGAGCTATAGCCGGCATAAGAAGGAGTGAGGAAAGGAACCTTACAGCTGAAGGAAGTGGCTGCAGCTAAAATTACAACTGTTAGATCACTGCAGGATAGAAATGAACCTTAACCCCCTTCTGTACCTGACGTAATTAAATATGGTCCAACTCAGGGTAATGGACAAGCGGGCACGAAAGCAGATCTGCGATCAACTATACACTGTGACCTTCAGATCCGTCCGAGATCACATTAGGCTGTGACACGCTCGTGCCAGTATGTCTATAAAGGAGGATTGTAGTATTATATGTTGGTCACTTCAATAAATGCTGCTCCATGTTGCTCGAGAGTCATTCCATCTTGGCTAATAAAAAAAAACAACCATCCATCCTAAAACATTCAGTTTCTTCATGAGATCTATCCATACTTATTCATGCTTGGAACAGCCGATCATGTATAGGTTCTCCATGAGATCTAAGGAGTCAGCTGTTGATAGACACCTCTTGTGGCTGTTTATCTCCTGTAAGACTGAACGATTAAGCATGCTAACATCCAACATGTTGGTCATCTGTCAATTGAAAGTTGTTGATGAATGATTCTAGAAAAATCAGCTACTGCTTTTATGTGTATGGGCTCCATTAATGTTAACGGCCAAATTTTAGCAGAATAGTCAGCTTTTAGCAGCACTGAACCATCTAGTAGAGGACAGCTCAAAAGTGGAGGCCCAGAGATGAATGTTAGGCCATCCAAATAATTGCCACTGGTGGACCTAATGTGCTTCAGTCAACAAAACCCAATAGATACCATCACTCGACTGCTCTTATTTATATGGGCTCCTTTAGCACAAGAGGACATTTTGACTTGCCCAAAGTCTAAGGGGGGCTTTACACGTTGCGACATCGCTACCGATATATTGTCGGGGTCACGTCATTAATGACGCACATCCGGCGCCGGTAGCGACATCACAATGTGTAAAGACTAGGTGCGATGATGAACGAGCGCAAAAGTGACAAAAATCGCTGATTTGTGTCACGTCGTTCATTTTCATAATGTCGCTCCTGCTGCAGAAACGATGTTGTTTGTAGTTCCTGCAGCACCACACATCACTGTGTGTGAAGCCGCAGCAACGACAAACATCACCTTACCTGCGTCCACCAGCTATGCGGAAGGAAGGAGGTGGGCGGGATGTTATGTCCCGCTCAACTCCGCCCCTCCGCTGCTATTGGCCAGCCATTTGCTGACATCGCGGTGATGTCGCTGTGACACCGAACACACCTCCCCCTTGAAGGAGGGATTGTTTGGCAGTCACAGCGACGTCGCCGACCAGGTATGTGCGTGTGAAGCTGCTGTAACGATAATGTTTGCTACGGCAGCAATCACCACATATCACATGTACGATGGGGTCGTGTGCTATCGCGCTGGACATCGCTAGCCGATGCTAGCGATGTCACCACTTGTAAAGCCCCCCTAACTCATTAGTAATCTTCTACCAGGGCTTAAAGGTCTAAAACAAGGCGTCTCAATCAGAAGATAACACTTTCTACTAAGGTCAAAAGGGTTTTAATTATTATACAATTAACCCACCAGACTATATTGATATGTCCATGGAGAGCTAAAAAAGTGAACACCCACAGATAGATGACAGGCCATCGAAATTATTTCAATAGGTAGACCCAAGGTTGTTCAGTCAACTATACGCAAGAGCTATAATCTCAATGGTCCAAAGCAGGGAGACACAAATTTTACCTACTGCTCATTAAAAAATGACCAATGATCAACAACATCACTCCACATCTCTTATGTGTATGGGCAATTTTAGTACCAGAGGACTTTTCGATTGGCCGAAGTCGTAGGACAATATTGACTTAGGGGTACTTTGGACGTTGTAACATCGCTACTGCGATATCGTCGGGGTCAAATCAAAAGTGACGCACATCCGGCGCCGGTAACGACGTCGCAACATGTAAAGCCTAGATGCGCCGATAAACGATTGCAAAAGCGTCGTAAATCGGTGATCTGTGTAGCGTCAGCCATTTTCATAATGTCGCACCAATAGGAGATACGATGTTGTTCCTCGTTCCTGCGGCAGCACACATCGCTGTGTGTGAAGCCGCAGGAGCGAGGAACATCTCCTTACCTGCCTCCACCGACAATGCGGAAGGAAGGAGGTGGGCGGGATGTTTACGTCCCGCTCATCTACGCCCCTCCGTTTCTATTGGCCGCCTGCCGTGTGATGTCGCTGTGACGCCGCACGATCCGCCCCCTTAGGAAGGAGGCGGGTCGCCGGCCAGAGTGACGTCGCAGGGCAGGTAAGTGCGTGTGAAGCTGCCGTAGCGATAATGTTTGCTACGGCAGCTATCACAAGATATCGCATGTGCGACGGGGGCGGGTACTATCGCGCTCGGCATCGCTAGCATCGGCTAGCGATGTCGCAGCATACAAAGTACCCCTTAATGTCCAATAGAAGATTTCTCAATGGAAGCTAAGCTTTTCCTATGTGTATGGGCACTTTTAGTACCAGAGGACTTTTTCGATTGGCCCAAGTCATATAACAATTATAAGACTTAGGCGGGCTTTACACGCTGCGACATCGCTAGCATTGGCTAGCGATGTCCAGCGTGATAGCACCCGCCCCCGTCGCACATGCGATATGTGGTGATTGCTGCCGTAGCAAACATTATCGCTTCACACGCACATACCTGGTTGGCGACGTCGCTGTGACTGCCGAACAATCCCTCCTTCAAGGGGGAGGTGCGTTCGGCGTCACAGCGACGTCACTGTGACGTCACCAAACAGCCGGCCAATAGCAGCGGAGGGGCGGAGATGAGCGGGACATAACATCCCGCCCACCTCCTTCCTTCCGCATAGCTGGTGGAGGCAGGTAAGGAGATGTTTGTCGTTCCTGCGGATTCACACACAGCGATATGTGGTGCTGCAGGAATGAGGAACAACATCGTACCTGCAGCAGGAGCGACATTATGAAAATGAACGACGTGACACAAATCAGCGATTTTTGTCACTTTTGCGCTTGTTCATCGTTGCACCTAGGCTTTACACATTGTGATGTCGCTACCGGTGCCGGATGTGCGTCACTATCGACGTGACCCCGACGATAAATCAGTAGCGATGTCGCAATGTGTAAAGCCCCCCCTTAATGTCCAATAGAAGACTTCTCATTGGAAGCTAAGCTTTTAGGTGTATGGGCACTTTTAGTACCACAGGACTTTTCGATTGGCCAATATCATAGGACAATATTGACTTAATATCCAATAGAAGACTTCTCATTGGAATCTAAGCGTTTCTTATGTGTATGGACACTTTTAGTACCGGAGGACTTTTTCGATTGGCCCAAGTCGTAGGACAATATTAAGACTTAATGTCCAACAGAAGACTTCTCATTGGAAGCCAACACTTTCAGCTAAGGTCCAATGTCTAATTTTTAACCCATAAGTCTATATCGATAGGCCCAAAGAATGGATACTCACTTGTAGTTGGCGGCCTGGCGGGCCTTCAAAACAACTTATACCTTAGTCAACAAAACTGAAGAACTAGGGTCCCAAAGGTCCAAAACAGAGAGAAATCACTTTAGCCCACTGCACATTAGAAAGTTACCAGTCTGTTATATGAACCCTTTTAATATAGCGACGTTACTTTCAGCTGTTTTCTCTTGGACGATAACTTTTAACTTGGAGAATGCTGGAGAAAGCCACAGAGCTAATGGGAACCAGGCAGATAAAATGAAGTTTTAAAGGCAGGAATTCCTAGGCGAAGGCTTCCAGCGTGTGAGGTCCGGGTGAATCACGAACTGCCACAGATAGCATTGGTAAGAAAAGCTTCAGACGGCAAGACTTGGCATTGGAAAATTGAGTCCAGGTTTAAGCCTTTTCCTGGGATAATCAGCCAGAAAGACCATCGTAAAGCAAATACAATTCATCCAGACAACTTTAACCCTTGTCTATGTGGTACACCCTGGATTATTTTTCCATTTTTTTTTGCATTGAAAGGGTTAACTAGCCTAGGATTTGCGTGTTACGTAACACCGCCCCAGGCGTGTGCAGCTCGATATCAATCACCAGAATATTATTAGACAAGGAAGCGCTGCCAATAATACCCCATTTTAATATTTCCAGCGCCTCTTATAGTGAGATTACTGAAGGATTGTTTACTTGCTCCTCGGCGAGTATACCTTGTTGTGCTACCACCAGCTGAGAGGGATAGAAACTTCTCATTACAAAAAGGAAAATGTAGAACAAAAACACACCTCGTAACGTTTCAGACTAAAATTGGAGCCGAATCTGTGAAAATAAGTCATCTTTGTATTCAGATTATTTTTAACACTCCCGGTCATGTATAAACATGGTGGAATTCGAGATTTATTGCCTTGACTCAAAATATTGTAATTTATCTGCTTTCATAAAATGCCTACAAAGGAGGAAGAATTCCCAAAAAGTTTAGGACACCAATTGGACAATTAGTAGGACATTTTCTTTGCTTTTCTTCACATGGGGCAAATATTTGACGTATTTTTCGGATTATAAGTCGCACTTTTCCTCCCAAAAATTTGGTAGGAAAATGAGGGGTGCGTCTTAAAATTCGAATGTAGCTTACCGGGAGGTGGAGAATGGGCACTGTGCTGTCGGCGGTGGGGGCTGTGCTGGCTGCGGTGGGGGCTGTGTGGAGCAATGAAGTGTGGCGGTTAAGATTCTGTCGGCAGTGTGGGTTGTGCTGGCTGCGATGGGGGCTGTGTGGAGCAGTGAAGTGTGGCGGGTGAGATACTGTCGGCGGTGGGGGCTGTGCTGGTTGCGGTGGGGGCTGTGTGGAGCAGTGAAGTGTGGCGGGTGAGATGCTGTCGGTGGTGGGGTCTGTGCTGGCTGTGGTGGAGGCTGGGTGGAGCAGTGAAGTGTGGCGGGTGAGGTGCTGGGTGCGGTGGGGGCTGTGCTGGCTATGGTGGGAACTGTGCTGGCTGCGGTGGGGGATGTGTGGAGCAATGAAGTGTGGCGGGTGAGATGCTGTCGGTGGTGGGGGCTGTGCTGGCTGCGGTGGGAGCTGTGTGGAGCAGTGAAGTGTGGCGGGTGAGATGCTGTCGGCGGTGGGGGCTGTGCTGGCTGCGGTGGGGGCTGTGTGGAGCAGTGAAGTGTGGCGGGTGAGATGCTGTCGGTGGTGGGGGCTGTGCTGGCTGTGGTGGAGGCTGGGTGGAGCAGTGAAGTGTGGCGGGTGAGATGCTGGCTGCGGTGGGGGCTGTGCTGGCTATGGTGGGGACTGTGCTGGCTGCGGTGGGGGATGTGTGGAGTAGGGCAGTGCACAGGTGAGATGCTCTGTCAGTGGTGCAGACTTCAAATAATGGCGCCCAGAGTATGCGCGTGCGCAGATGGAGCGCTCAGCTCAAGATCTAATCTGTGCACGCGCCGCCTCCAGCCCATTGATCTACCAGCATCAGACGTAAGGAAAATTGCACCCAAAGGTGGCGCGAGCACAGATGAGATCTCGGCTTGTCATTGAGCTGGCTCAATCTGCGCACTTACTAATTCCAAGTGCCATTTCTTTAAAGCCCGCAACGCAGAAAGAGCATCTGGGATACACACTGCACCGCCCTGCTCCACACAGCCAGTACAGCCTCCACAGCCAGCACAGCCGCCCCCACTGCAGCCAGCACAGTCATCCCCACCGCAGCTAGAACAGCTGCCCCCACAGCAGCCAGCACAGTCGCCCCCACCACAGCCGCCCCCCACCACAGCCACCACAGCCAGCACAGCCACCGCCCCACCACAGCCAGCACAGCCATCGCCACCACAGCCAGCACAGCCGCCCCCACCACATCCAGCACAGCCGCCCCCCACCACAGCCAGCACAGCCGTCCCCCACCACAGCCAGCACAGCCATTTCCACCGCAGCCAGAACAGCTGCCCCTACAGCAGCCAGCACAGCCGCCCCCACCACAGCCAGCACAGCCGCCCCCACCACAACCAGCACAACCGCCGCCACCACAGCCAGCACAGCCGCCCCCACCACAACCAGCACAGCCGCCCCCACCGCAGCCAGCACAGCCGCCCCCACCGCAGCCAGCACAGCCGCCCCCACTGCAGCCAGCACAGCCACCCTCACTGCAGCCAGCACAGCCGCCTCCACCGCAACCAGCATAGCCGTCCCCACCACAACCAGCACAGCAGCCAGCATAAGCAAAGCCTGACTCCAGCACCCCCTCACCTCCTATGACCCTCTCCACCACCGCTGCTGCACTCCTCCAGTAAGACACCACTGGAGTATAAGACAGACCCCATTTCTTTTTATCTTTTTTTATCTCTAAATTTAGGGTGTGTCTTATAATCCGATGTATCTTATAAATCTAAAAATACGGTAGTTTGCTGACCTTTCCCAGAACTCAAATACACTGGTCGAGTAATGTTGACTTGTTGGTGCCTTCTATGGCCAACCCAGCAACACATAGGACAGCCAATTCCATCTTTCCCAGTTGTGCCCATCATTTTACAAAACTCTTGGTAACTGCATAGCTGAAAAGTTCATAAATGATATTCAAAGGGGTTGACTGGGTTGGCTTAACTGGCCATCTCTTTTTAAACAACCAAGAAGTTCCCATGAACCAATGTTTGATGGAACTTCATGGACACTCAATTGTGGCACCCCAGGGTTGCCACAGTAACAACACAAAGGGTTAACTCCCCACACACAACACCAAGACCTCCTGGCCAGAAGGGGGAGACCAAGCTGCTTCCCTGTACATTCTGCTGGGGGGGAGGAAATGGTCAGAAGTAGTTTCAGTTTGGAAGTTCAGTGCAGAGCACTGAGGAGACAAGATCTCTGCAGGTTGGAAGCTGGCTTTAGCTCACCTCAGGATCCACTGACCAATTCCAGGCCTAGCTGAGGGTCTGAGGGAAGGAGACAGAGTACACAAAGGAACATTCCTGGGAGACAGAGCATTGCTGACCTCATCCCAGTGGAGCACACAGAACGGATGCTGGATCCGAGACTGCAGGTTACATGCTGCACAGTTACCACCAGAGAAGTGAAGATTCCAGATCTTTCACCTGTACCACAGACACAAGCAACAAACGCAGAGTTCAGGAACATACTAGTAAGGACTCGAGTTGCCTGTCAGGTCGGTACCTAGGAGCAGAGCAGAAGCAGAGCCGGCTGCATAGTTCACTCAGCAGCGGGGCCACAGACACACAGTGCAGGCAAGGAAGCCAAAACGGCCCGGCTGGGTGGGAGAAGCCCTGAACCCCTCACAGACTCCGTGGACAGTACTCTGCTGAATGCCATCTACAGTAAAGGACAAAGAAACTGCAAAACCGTGAGTCTGCCTGTTTATTGTGCTCGTGTCCTGCACTCCCCCCCATAGACTAACACACTGCCCCGGGGAAAAGGCTCTACCCGTGGGGAGCCGTCCCATCTCAAGCTGCCTTCCATCACCCCGGAGGTTCTGCAGCAGCGGTGGTCATCTCTGATCACATTCCACGGGTGGCGTCACGAACATAACCCCCCTTTTTATTGTGGAACCAGGGAGCACGGACCGGGCCACGACACCGTGATCCCCTTTCCAGAAGCAACCCCTTGGCCCGGTTCTGGGTATCCCCTTAACCCCTGGCGACACAACTTTGGCGTCATGAACAGGATGCGGACTGGACCCGGCTGCAACCCGGGTGACGTGTGCCTGTAAAGACTTATTGCATCGCATAAAAGACTTGCACTGTGAATTGTTGCAACAAAGAACGGACTTTAAACTTTGCAAAGATACCTGGAAAAATCCATAAACATCATTGGTAAAATTTTCCAGGTGCCATCTTTAATCACGCCATTACCTGCTACGCGCGGTAAAACATCGCGCCTAAACTAAGACTCCGCCCACCGCTTGCAGAGGAGGTGCGCTCGGTGCTGCGACCCGAACGAAAACGCAGAAAAGTGTCCCAGGCTTGCTGTCAAGAAGACTGGTGAAATTAACTAAGGGGGCGTAAAGATGTCGCAGCAGGGAGACGCTGTTGTACCCGGAGGGGCAGCGGCACCTATCATGCCGTTCCTGATGCCGTACACCCCGGGTGCAGTGTGGCTGCCGCAGTATTCAGGTGAGCCCAACACACTTACTGACTTTATCGGAAAGCTAAAAATCTACTACAGCATGTACCCCCTGACAGAAACCCAGCGTGTTGGTATGCTTATGGGACAGTTAACTGGCAATGCCCAGCGGGAGGCTACATCCTGGCCGGACGATGCAAAGGACACTGTAGAGCATATAGTAGCTGGACTAAAAGCAGCTTTTGAATCCACTGCTGGCAGCCGAGCTAAAATGAGGTTCTTTGGATGCAAGCAAAAACCTAGAGAGAGCGCAAGAGACTTTGCCTTAAACTTACAGGAGGCGCTCAGAGCACTTAAATTAGCAGAACCTGCCTTAGCCCCTGGAGCAGATAAGCTGCTGATAGACCAATTCCTGGATGGACTCTCATCCCCTTCCCACCGGGGACAACTGAGCATGATGGTGATCCAGGATCCAGGACTAACATTTGCCCAGCTAAAGGATAGAGCCATCCGCCTCCAGCAGGTGGAGGAGCCGCAGGATATAGACTCTGTTCAACACCTTACAGTGGCACCCCAGCAGCCAGTAGTACCGGTGACATCGGCCATGTCAGCGGCTGCTGCTAACCACCTGGAGCCGATCACTAATGAGGCTCTCCATCAAAGGCTTGATGCCCTGACAGACACTGTTGCTTCCATGGCTAGAATCGTCCAGGAGCTGCGTGGATCCAAGTCTGCACCCAAGATTGAGATGGCGACCAGCAAGGAGGATGTCCCGTGGATGAGGCCTAGGAGATACCAAGCGACGAGAGGACGACCCAGCGACCGCTACCAGCCGGATGGACAGCCCATTTGCCGCCGTTGCAAGGAGCCAGGTCACTTTGCCCGTGAATGTGCTTTAAATGGGGATTCCCTGGGGAGGCGGGCCGCTCCTCAGGAATGAACTCTCAAGGTCCTTCACCCTGGCACGACAAGTATGTGGGGGGACGTCCAGTCATCCCCATCGTGCTGGATGGCATTCCGCTCAACGCCTTGCTGGACACTGGTTCCCAAATATCATCAATTCCGCATGTCCTTTATAAGAGGTACTGGGCTGATTCAGACGTTAGCAGTGGTCCATCTAATGTTGCATTGAATATATGGGCTAGCAATGGTGAATTAGTACCACAGGTTGGTTTCAGAGAAATGACCATTAAGATTGGGAGAGTAGAATTGCAGAATCAGGGTATTATCATTGTTGATGTTGACCGACGAGAACGTGAACCAACTATGCTGCTAGGAATGAATGTAATTGAAAATTGTTTTGCAGAGGTAATTACTGTCTTGCAGCAGATCGTCGAGACTGCCAAACCTGGGCAACAGAGACTCCTGCAGAAGGAAATTAAAGCCTTGATGCTGAAGCAGCAGGTAGAAATGTCAGGAGGTGAAATTGGCAGTGCAAGGGTAAGTGACCCAATACCTATTGTAATTCCTCCCAAAACAGAAATGCTGGTCTGGTGTAGAGCTGCAATAGGCATCAGAGGGCGAGACTATCAGGCCCTGGTAGAACCCGTGTACTCAGACAGTAGGCCCACTGTACTGACGGCCAGAGGAATAGTTGAGGTACACAGGGGAAGAGTGCCAATACGCCTTCTAAATTGTGGGGAAGATGAGGTCACCCTACCAAAGTATGCTACCATGGCTAAGCTATATACGGTTGATAACAACGCCATCACCACCGTGGAGCCCTTGAAGCCGTCAAGTCAGGCGGAAGACAATGGCTCAGAGGTAAAGCTGGAGGATTGGTGCCAAAAGCTACATGTAGGTACCAATTCTACACCCTCCCATCAAAAGCATGGAGTATACAGGGTAGTGAAAGAATATGAACAAATATTCAGCAAACACCCATTAGACTTTGGGCAGATCAAAGGGGTAGAGCACACTATACCCACAGGTAACCATCCACCCATAAAGGAGAGGTATAGACCAGTACCACCAGCTCACTACCAATGCGCCAAAGACATGCTCAAAGAAATGAAAGAAGCAGGGGTAATAAGAGACAGTTGTAGCCCCTGGGCAGCCCCACTAGTGCTAGTTAAGAAAAAAGATGGGACCATGAGGATGTGTGTAGACTACCGACAGATCAACCGCATTACACACAAGGATGCATACCCATTACCTAGGATAGAAGAGTCATTGGCTGCATTAAAATCCGCTACTTACTTTTCCACCCTAGATCTGACTAGTGGGTATTGGCAAGTTCCTGTGGCAGAGGCTGATAAGGAGAAGACAGCATTCACCACGCCGATGGGCCTCTGTGAGTTCAATTGTATGCCGTTTGGACTCTGCAACGCACCTGGAACCTTCCAGCGAATGATGGAGTGCTGCCTAGGACATAAGAACTTTGAAACTGTCCTCCTGTACCTGGATGACGTCATAGTCTACTCCAAGACCTATGAACAGCATCTACAAGACCTGGCAGAAGTGTTTGAAGCCTTATCCGGATACGGCATGAAAATCAAGCCATCCAAGTGTCACCTTCTAAAGCCAAGGGTACAGTACCTGGGACATGTCGTGAGCTCAGAAGGGGTAGCACCAGATCCTGAAAAAGTTACCGTGATCAGAGATTGGCCGAGACCCACCAGCGTGAAAGAGGTAAGGCAATTCCTGGGACTGGTAGGCTACTATAGAAGATTTATAAAAGGGTTCACGAAGCTAGCAGCTCCCCTACAAGACATCCTGGTAGGACAGTCAAAGAAGTCTGCAGCCCGAAATCCTCCTTTCCAGTGGAGTGATGAGAGAGAAGAGTCCTTTAAGAAGTTGAAGTGGGCACTGACAGGAGAAGAGATCCTGGCATATCCAGATTACCATCAACCCTTCATTTTGTACACGGATGCCAGCAACGTGGGACTGGGAGCAGTATTGTCTCAAAGGCAGGAAGGCAAGGAGAAAGTTATTGCCTTTGCAAGCAGGAAGCTCCGGCCTACAGAAAGAAACCCAGAGAATTACAGCTCCTTCAAGTTAGAACTACTGGCAGTAGTTTGGGCTGTAACAGAGCGTTTCAAACACTACCTGGCAGCTGCAGAATTTACCATCTTTACTGACAACAATCCGTTGACCCACCTGGACTCTGCAAAACTAGGTGCACTGGAACAGCAGTGGATAGCCCGACTGTCAAACTACAACTTTGTCATCAAGTACAGGGCAGGCCACAAGAATGGGAATGCAGATGCCTTATCCCGGATGCCACACTCGGGGAACGTGGAAGAGGAACCGGAGGGTCTGGAAGAAATTGAGCTGCCGGCCTTTCACCGTCCTAAGGTGGGACAGTATCAACCGAGTGTCTACCAAAAACAACAGCAGGCAACTCTCAACCCATTAGCACACCACGGATGGGCTGAAACACAAGACAGCGATCCAGCTGTGAAGCTAGTGAAAGAACTGCTTACACAACAAGGTGCTTACCCTAATCAGAATGCCCCAGCTGAGACGCAACATCTCTGGAAGGAGAGAGGTAAATTGTTCCTGTACCAAGGGAAGCTCTGTAGAAGGCACACCAATCCAAAAACACATGAGTTGGTCTGGCAGATCATCGTGCCCAAGAGAGATGTCAAGATGGTTCTGGAAGCTTACCACAACGGTGCTGGTCATTTTGGTTGGAAAAAGTTGGAAGTGCTCTTAAGAGAAAGATTCTACTGGGTTGGCATGAGAAAATCAATTGAAGATTGGTGTAGAAAATGCGGACCGTGCAACCTCAGAAGAAAGGATCAACAGAACCAGAGAGCTCCACTCCAGTCCATAGTAACCAAGCAACCACTCGAGCTAGTTGCATTAGACCACGTCAAGTTGTCACCAAGCCGGTCTGGCTATGTCTATGCCTTAACCATCGTGGACCATTACTCACGCTTCTTAGTGGTGGTACCCGTGAAAGACCTTACAGCTAGAACAGCAGCTAAAGCATTCCAGACGTACTTTTGCAGACCCCATGGTTACCCAGAACAAGTCCTTGCAGATCAAGGTCCAGCTTTCGAATCACAGATCTTCCAAGAATTCTGCAACATGTATGGCTGTAAAAAGATCCGCACAACAGCATACCATCCCCAAACAAATGGCTTATGTGAGAAGATGAACCATATTGTGATTGACCTGTTGAAGACCTTACCAGAGTCAGAAAGAAATCAATGGCCAGAGAAATTGCCAGACTTGGTGGACTTGTACAATCATGTCCCGGTGAGTTCTACAAACTGCACCCCCGCTTACCTCATGCGTGCAAGGCCCGGTAAACTGCCAATTGATTTAGATATGGGAATTCTGAAGCCAGATGCAGAAGTTCAAGAATCCAATTGGGATACCCTACGTCAGCAGCAGTATCGCCAAGTACAAGAGTGCGTAGAGAAAAGTCTCCAACAAGCTAGGGGAAGACAGGAGAGAAACTTCAACCAGCATGCTCTAGCAACCCCATTGCAACCTGGTGACCAAGTTCTCAAGAGGAAACGACGCACAAACAAATTGGATAATCAGTGGGAAACCACCCCATATACAGTCTTACCATCAAGTATGGATAATCCCAAAGTGTGTCTCATCAGTAAGGATGAAGGAAGGACATCAGCTGTCGTGTCAAGAGATCAACTCAAACCGTGTCCTGAAACCCTGAAGACACCAGAAGTCACCTTACCCATACAGGTACAACCTGTCAAGAAGGAAGAAGATGTGTTCCATACAGTCTTAGGAGATTTCCCAAAAACATGGCCAAATTACTATGGAGCAGTAGTAGTCCCAATGATCGCCTTCCCTCAAGTGGTGGAACCACAATCAGAACCCATTCCACAAGAAGTCTCAAGACAAGAAGAACTGGAAGTCGAAACCGTAGAGGAAGAACAGATTCCTGGTCCCAGTGAGCTTGCCAGTCCTACAGTCAGCCCCCCATCCTCACAAGTACCAGAAACACCAAATAGGTACACTTCCACCCACACCATTATGCTAAGTACACCCAGTACACCAACAGTACGCAGATCACAGCGTAGTACTCAGGGTCAGATACCAGCAAGATATAAAGACTAATGTGGAATTGCATATAAAATGTACATATGTTATAATGTTTATATGAAAAACCGTAACAGTTTAGTGTACAGTAAAGGTGAGAGAAGAGTGGTGTAAGGTGGCAGCACGGAGAGTTACAACTTGATCACATTGTTGGTGGCCCGAGGGCCGTGAGGCCTACTGCACTTATGACCAGAGTAGAGACACCTTTAAGAAGTGTTTGTTGATTGAAATGTTTATTTAATTGCAACGTTAAGACCAAAAGCCCAGTACCTACAGAGACTATACTGTATGAACACTTACATATTTTTGAACATTTTGGACTCTTTTTGAGCTTTAAGGTTTTTGTATTTTTTCCTTTTGAGACTCTGTATATATACAATTGTTGTGATAACTTGTTTGTTTGTTTGTTTCACAGTCCCGGAGTACTGTTCTTCACTAAGGGGGAATGTGGCACCCCAGGGTTGCCACAGTAACAACACAAAGGGTTAACTCCCCACACACAACACCAAGACCTCCTGGCCAGAAGGGGGAGACCAAGCTGCTTCCCTGTACATTCTGCTGGGGGGGAGGAAATGGTCAGAAGTAGTTTCAGTTTGGAAGTTCAGTGCAGAGCACTGAGGAGACAAGATCTCTGCAGGTTGGAAGCTGGCTTTAGCTCACCTCAGGATCCACTGACCAATTCCAGGCCTAGCTGAGGGTCTGAGGGAAGGAGACAGAGTACACAAAGGAACATTCCTGGGAGACAGAGCATTGCTGACCTCATCCCAGTGGAGCACACAGAACGGATGCTGGATCCGAGACTGCAGGTTACATGCTGCACAGTTACCACCAGAGAAGTGAAGATTCCAGATCTTTCACCTGTACCACAGACACAAGCAACAAACGCAGAGTTCAGGAACATACTAGTAAGGACTCGAGTTGCCTGTCAGGTCGGTACCTAGGAGCAGAGCAGAAGCAGAGCCGGCTGCATAGTTCACTCAGCAGCGGGGCCACAGACACACAGTGCAGGCAAGGAAGCCAAAACGGCCCGGCTGGGTGGGAGAAGCCCTGAACCCCTCACAGACTCCGTGGACAGTACTCTGCTGAATGCCATCTACAGTAAAGGACAAAGAAACTGCAAAACCGTGAGTCTGCCTGTTTATTGTGCTCGTGTCCTGCACTCCCCCCCATAGACTAACACACTGCCCCGGGGAAAAGGCTCTACCCGTGGGGAGCCGTCCCATCTCAAGCTGCCTTCCATCACCCCGGAGGTTCTGCAGCAGCGGTGGTCATCTCTGATCACATTCCACGGGTGGCGTCACGAACATAACCCCCCTTTTTATTGTGGAACCAGGGAGCACGGACCGGGCCACGACACCGTGATCCCCTTTCCAGAAGCAACCCCTTGGCCCGGTTCTGGGTATCCCCTTAACCCCTGGCGACACACAATAATCTCCAGTTTCTTTGGACTCAGTACTGACTCCAGTATGGAATCACAGCCCCAATTCAGTGATTGGTTCTGCTTTCTACAGTGCCAATACCAGAATGGTGGATGAATTGGCTAGTCTCTCAGGCATTGTACAAATATCTCGCAAAGAAGCAGTCCACTAACATTTTCCATACCAAACCCTTACATCCAGATGCTCACTTTGGAGTTATGGCTTGAAAAAAGGGTGTGATCTATAAAATATGGGTGTGTTTAAAGGTTATGTCTTCAAACTTTTCATTTTTTCTATTGTTCAATTGTATCCCTAGTACAAGGTTAACCACCTTTCTTACACATTGAACATTTTTGAGGGAATTCACAACCAGCCTATATTACTGGGAGGGACCTCACTTCCAGCCTATATTACTGAGAGGAAATCTCACATCCTGCTTATATTACTGAGAGGGAATTCACATCCAGCCTATATTAATGGGAGGGACCTCACATGCAGCCAATATTACTGAGAGGAAATCTCACATCCAGCCTATATTACTGGAAGGTACTTCACATCCAGCCTATAATACTGAGAGGGAATTCACATACAGCCTATATTACTGAGAGGAAATCTCACATCCAGCTTATATTACTGAGAGGGAATTCACATCCAGCCTATATTACTGAGAGGAAATCTCACATCCAGCTTATATTACTGAGAGGGAATTCACATACAGCCTATATTACTGAGAGGAAATCTCACATCCAGCTTATATTACTGAGAGGGAATTCACATCCAGCCTATATTAATGGGAGGGACCTCACATGCAGCCAATATTACTGAGAGGAAATCTCACATCCAGCCTATATTACTGGAAGGTACTTCACATCCAGTCTATAATACTGATAGGGAATTCACATCCAGCCTATATTACTGGGAGGGACCTCACACACAGCCTATATTACTGGGAGGGAATTCACATCCAGCCTATATTACTGGGAAGGAAACATTGACCTCACATCCAGTCTATATTAGTGATTACTGATTATGTCTCACATTCAGCCTATATTTCTGTGAGGGACCTCAAATCCAGATTATGTTACTGAAGGGAACATGGGCATCACATCCAGCCTATATTACTGAGAGAGACACTCTCAAAAAAGAAAACTATAAACCTTAGATCATCCTGCAAATCAGGGAATCTGAAAATGGATGAAGAAATGAAGGGTATACACTGAGACTTAGGAATGAAGAGTATAAACTGAGACTTCGTGCAATTTTATTTACTAGGGAATCAATAAACACATGAAAAAAAAGCCTAAAAATTAATTCTTCTTGGCAAAAAAGTTGACAAGTACAGTATCCAAAAATAAAATTACCCAGGAAATAGAGACCCGGGACGTCTATAAATAAATGGAGGCAATAAGTGGAGTGCAGTTCACTGATGGCGGCTCATACACTCGTGGCGATGCGTTTACTGCAGCGACATCTTTTAATGGTAATAGAGAGGCAGAGAATTTCACCAGATAACTAAGACCATTGATCTCCGCTCCCCTGGGCCAGACTGACTCTGGAAGGGTTGCACGCATGGCGTGTGTCCAGATCAGCGCCCTGCCAAAAAAAAACGCTTAGCAAGTTAGCAGCCAACAAAAATGTAAGCGGGCTTCTCTGCATGTGGGAAAAACATAAAAAGAAGTGGCTTTTCAGCTTAATCCGACAAACGTCAGCATATGACACCAATATTAAAATGAAATAGCTGTAATTTTCAATCACATTTGAGTTCCCTGGGATTAGTGCCTGAAAAATAAAGGAGGTGGGAAGCTATTTAAGGTTCTACTGTTCACAGGGAAAAAAAGAAAGAAAAATTCCAAGAACTGCACTTCAAAGCCGTCTGAAGGAATAAGATACACATGACATACACTCATTACTTCTACCAAATAATGTCATTGATTTCTTATAAACATCAGCCCTGAAAGACCCGGCTGCTACAGAGCAGGAATGCAGGATGACGACAGGTTACTTCTGACATTTTTTTTTTTACTTTTACAAAATCTCAAAACACCCATATGCACACATTATTATTATTATTATTATTATTATTATATTGCTTTTATTATACCTATTATTTGTATGTTAATATTTGCATTACTTTTCTGTATTATTATTGGTATTATTACTGTTATTACAATTATATTACTATTATAATTATATAATTTGTATTATGAATATATTAATAATTATTATTATATTGCTTTTATTATACCTATTATTTGTATGCTAATATTTGCATTACTTTTATCTGTATTATTGTTGGTATTATTACTGTTATTATAATTATATTTTTTATTATGTTATTATTATTAATTTGTATTATCACTATTATATTTGTATTATTATTTACATTAATTATATTATAATTATATTACAGTTATACTCATATATTATTATAAATATATTATTATGTTGTATTATTACTATATTTGTATTATTATTAGTACTATTATATTATAACTGTAATATTGTTATAATTATATTATTTTTATTATACATTATTATTAATTTTTATTATTCCTATTATATTTGTACTATTCATTATACTATAATTTTATAATTTTATTATTACTGTTATAATTATATGATTTTATTATACATATATTATTATATTATTTTATTATATTTGTATTACTATTATATTTTAATTATTATTCATTATTTTATAATTATATATTTACTGTTATAATTATTTTCATTTTTTATTAAATTATGCATTGTTATTATTATTTTTTATTTTTATTATATTATCATCATTATTATTAGTACTATAATTAAATAATTTTTATTATAACTACTGTTATATTTTTATTCCTTATTTTACTATTTTTGATTATTAATATTATTACTTTTTTATTACTATTGTTTCTATTATTATTACTTTTATTAATATTTTTATTATTATTTTCATTAGCTGGTTAAACCTAGTATAGACTGTGTAGGGAAACATTTAATTTTTAGAAGGTCATTTCCATACTGAATAACACTGCTGAGATTGGATGGAGGGCCCCTGCGCTTACCCTCAAGCTATGGGGTGCCCTAGGCTTACCCTCAACTCAAAATTACACTTGATCGTAGGGATGTCTGAGCCCCCAGCCTCTCCCTATCTCCTTTCCTGGCCCTGATGATAGTGTCCCCTCCACACACATAACACAAGGAGACAGAGATCCCAACACCCCACCAACAAAATACAACAGACAGGGGGTACCAACTGAACACACACACACACACACACACACACACAAATAACCCACACCAAGGGACTACAAAAAGTGCAAAAGGATGGGTAGCAAAGAAAATGAGAGAGTAACTACAACAGGTACTTTCACATCACGCAGCAACAGCAGCAGCAACAGCAACAACAGTAGCAACAATTTCATTTAATAAACACTGGAATTATTGTTTTGTTTTTTTTATTGATTATACTTATTTTTTTATTATTATCGGTCAATGTCACAATAGTCAAGAAGTAAAAAAAAATGTGAAAAATGTCAAGATCTTAAATTGACCTTTCAAACAAAAAAAAAAGCTGACCACTCCTTTAAATGGCATCACAGCTCTGTCAATGTCTGTTTTCTGCTTAACCCTTTAAAAACCTGGCGATTTTTCTTTTTTTTTTACGTCTACATTTCTTTCATATCTTATTTTGAGAGCAATATTTGTTTTACTTTTTCGGCAAATATCCAAATGATGACTTATTTGTTTTGCTAGACGAGTTGGAGTTTTGAATGACACCGTTCACGTTATCATATCAAGTTTTAAAAAACAGAAAAATATTACAAGTAAGGAAAAAAAAACAAAACAATTCTACTATTTGATTTTTTAGATTTTGTTTTTGGAATGTTCAGTAAAAAAAAATAAAAAAAAAAAAAGACCGAATAATTGATTCTCCAGGTCATTACAATTACGGTGAAACCAAACCAAACTTTTAAACTTTTTTTTTATACATATATTTTAATGGATGAAACAAAAGTAATCTTTGTAATAACAAAAATAGAACCTATAACTTTTTTTTTTTTAATTTTCCATCTACGGACCTGTTATTGGAGATTGTTCTGGTTCTTATTGGGACCATTTTGGGTTCCAAACAACTTTTTAATTGTGTTTTTTGGAGGAAGCGCGACAACCAAAGAACAACTGTTTTCTTTTTGCCGTTTACCGTATTGCCTAAATAATTTATTATTTTCATAGATTTATTTTTGATGTGTTTATTTTTTTATTTTATTTTATTTTTACTTTTGAATGGGGAAAAACGAGAGTTCAATTTTTAGATATTTTTTTCATTATAATTTTTTTTTTTTACTTTAGTGGACTTGATTTTTTTTAATTTTATGTTTTATATACTTAATGTTGCTAGTATATGATGCAACTGTCATTCTCCTATGGCTAAACTGAGTTTCAGAATAAATATACCAGTCATGGGGGGCTTTGCTGAGGCACCGGCTACCATGATAGTCCATTGGCTCCCTGTAATAGCGTACACACCAGCAAACAAGCCATGGTTAAACATTAGCAATCGGAGCTAGCTTTGGTGACTGCTGTTACAGGCAGATTGTGGCTGTACAGCACAGCTGGCATCTGCCCGGTATTGAGTGGTTCAGATGGCTTAACTCCTGCCACAAGAGACCTCCCAGGTCATTAAGAAGTTAAAGGGGGTTTTCTGGATTAGAAACTCACAGTTACCTTTTTCCAGAAACAGCTCTACCCATGTCTACAGATTGGATGTCATCTTTGTCACATAAATAATACACAGCCGGAATCTGCCCAGTTTTGAGCAAGTTCAGCTCCTGACTGAGCCTTCTAAATATCTCCCAGAAAAGACCTTGAAGGCCATTCAGGTGTTAAATGAGGTTTCCAGGAATAGAAAATCACAGCTTCCTATATCCAAAAACAGCTCCACCCATGCCTACAGGTTGGATGCGGTATTGCAGTACCTCAATGGAACAGAGCTGTAATACCAACACCACCTGAATACAGCGGTGGCGCTGATTTTGGAAAAAGGCAACAATTTAACTACTCGGGGAGCACCCAACAACCTAAAACACTATGCTGGAAGGCATTTTACTCTGCAATGACATTTTAGAATGTCATTGTAGAGTCAGCAGCCACATGGAGGTCATGGAGCTGCCAGAGCGAGAAGATCATTGATGGTTTATTAGCATCTTTCCCTTTTCAGAACGCTAATTATAATTTAGGAAACCCTGATATTTCTTCCTAGACCCATCCACAAGATAACCAGGTGTCGGGATGGAGCTGCTGGGTATTAGCAATATAAAAAAAATGGATTAAAAATGCCCCATAAGAAAAAGGGTCAAAATATCCCATAAGGGTCTTTTAGGATATTCTGGGGCACAATACATGAAATAGATGCAAGAAAAAAAAAATAATATAAAAAAAACTTGAAAAAAACCCACACTCCCAAATATTATTTATAAATATAAAAATTATATCAAATTTAGGTTCCACAAAAGTCAAAAACTATTTGCATAACCCCACAAAAATGAAGTCATAAAAGGGATAAAATACTCCGGTGCTGAACTAGTTAATCTCCATGTGCCTTGACCTTTGGCTGCATACCGATCCACATTCCACCTGTTAATCCCATTCCATAAACTCGACACAGACTATTATTATTCTCAACCCAGGCTCCTATGGGGACAATGCTGGCGACTATCAGTCCGGCCCACCTGATGACATCACACAAGAATTCGGGTTTCTTATAAGCAGTTATGGATAGAAAGATACAAGACTCCATACCCGATAGAAGGCAGGAAATGATTAAAAACTTAACCTTAAACTAAAAATATTTAAATAAAAAAATAAAACATATATATATATATTACAGTACAGAACAAAAGTTTGAACTACACACCTTTTCATTCAAAGAGTTGTCTTTATTTCCATGACTGAAAATTGTAGATTCACATTGAAGGCATCAAAACTATGAATTAACACATGTGGAATGAAATAATTAACAAAAATGTGTGAAACAACTGAAAATATGTCTTATATTCTAGGTTCTTCAAAGTAGCCACCTTTTGCTTTCATTACTGCTTTGCACACTCTTGGCATTCTCTTGATGAGCTTCAAGAAGTAGTCACCGGAAATGGTTTTCCAACAGTCTTGAAGGAGTTCCCAGAGATGCTTAGCACTTGTTGGCCCTTTTGCCTTCACTCTGCGGTCCAGCTCACCACAAACCATCTCAATTGGGTTCAGGTCTGGTGACTGTGGAGGCCAGGTCATCTGGCGTAGCACCCCATCACTCTCCTTCTTAGTCAAATAGCCCTTACACAGCCTGGAGGTGTGTTTGGGGTCATTGTCCTGTTGAAAAATAAATGATGGTCCAACTAAACGCAAACCGGAAGGAATAGCATGCCGCTGCAAGATGCTGGTTCTGTATGCCTTCAATTTTGAATAAATCCCCAACAGTGTCACCAGCAAAGCACCCCCACACCATCACACCTCCTCCTCCATGCTTCACGGTGGGAACCAGGCATGTAGAATCCACCCGTTCACCTTTTCTGCGTCGCACAAAGACACGGTGGTTGGATTCAAAGATCTCAAATTTGGACTCATCAGACCAAAGCACAGATTTCCATTGGTCTAATGTCCATTCCTTGTGTTCTTTAGCCCAAACAAGTCTCTTCTGCTTGTTGCCTGTCCTTAGCAGTGGTTTCCTAGCGGCTATTTTACCATGAAGGCCTGCTGCACAAAGTCTCCTTCTAACAGTTGTTCCAGAGATGTGTCTGCTGCTAGAACTCTGTGTGGCATTGACCTGGTCTCTAATCTGAGCTGCTGTTAACCTGCGATTTCTGAGGCTGGTGACTCGGATAAACTTATCCTCCGCAGCAGAGGTGACTCTTGGTCTTCCTTTCCTGGGGCGGTCCTCATGTGAGTCAGTTTCTTTGTAGCATTTGATTGTTTTTGCCACTGCACTTGGGGACACTTTCAAAGTTTTCCTAATTTTTCAGACTGACTCACCTTCAATTCTTAAAGTAATGATGGCCACTTGTTTTTCTTTACTTAGAATTTGTATTATGGCAAGAAAAAAGCAGTTAACAGTCTATTCAGTAGAACTATCAGCTGTGTATCCACCAGACATCTGCACAACACAACTCCTTTTTTGTTAATGATTTCATTCCACATGTGTTAATTCATAGTTTTGATGCCTTCAATGTGAATCTACAATTTTCAGAGTCATGAAAATAAAGAAAACTCTTTGAATTAGAAAACGTGGCCAAACATCTGGTCTGTACTGTATATTTACATATATGTATATATATATATATATATATACATATATATATATATATAATTTGTATATTTAAGTAAAAAAAGAGAAAAAACTGTGTGTGTGTGTGTATATATATATATATATATATATATATATATATATATATATATATATACACATACACTGTATATATACACACACACAGTTATATAGTTAGGTCCACAAAATAAAAAACATGACAAAATAACACAATATATTTGCGCTATAGTTCCAAGTTCCCTGCATTCTAGTGCAGCTACCACTAGAGGGAGCCCATGAGCTTACTACAGATTGGTCTGTATAAACTGTATGCAGTAAGCTCCCTCTAGTGGTGACTTCAGGTAGTCAAATGACAACATTTTACTGTCTATGCAAAAGATGTGGAGCAGAAAATAAAAGCGCTGACTTATCAATATGGATTAGAAAGATGTTCAGCACAGAATTTCAGACAAGGTGGACAGAAACTTTAAGACTATATGGTTGGTTTAGATAACCAAAACCGAGCCCACATGTTGATATATGACCATCATAATCAAGTGAGTTGGATGTAGACGAATCTGCCGTAACATTACTTGTAGACAGACTTCCTCTTCTATTATCCATTGATCGGCCCCAATATTAACATATATCATTAATTGTGTGTAATGCAAGCTTAAAATCCGGACTTTAATTTATATCATGATGTCATGTCTGCTCGCGCGGCATCAAACCTTATAGGAACGTGTAAAGCTTCAGATTTACAGTGCATTTGTCAGCCAGTGATGGAAATGGGGAGAAATCACTTAATTAAGTAATGCGCTCTCTCGGACCCATTAATGCATAGGACAATGGGTTTCTATATGCAGATCGTACACTGCTGGATTAAACCATCCCATTCTAGTAAATCTTATAAATGCATGTTTCCATTAAACTTGATGAAAGTACGATTGATGAGTTAAACTATTAGTTGTTGAAGTGTAGAGTGAAGAACAGTCGATTCCTCTCCTTTCATAATTGAAATCATTTCAATTCATTTCCTCTTTGGCGGAGACGGGAGTGTTTTCAATAGTGCAGAAATCTTCAGGGAGTCCGCTAAAGTTATTTGGATCATCACAGTACATGTTAATGGACATAAATGATATCTATTTCAATCCATGAAGATATTTTTATTTCTATTTTATAATTATTATTATATTTTCCATTATTATTATTATTATTATTATTATTCCCATTTTTTATTATTGTAATTATTATCACCATCATATTTTTCCATTTAGATTATTATTACTATTATTATTTTCCATTATTATATTTTTTTATTTCTATTAATATTGCTATTAATATTATTATTCATTTTCTATTATTTTTCCATTTTATTATCATTATCATTATTATTATTATTATTATATTTTCCATGTATATTATTATTGCTATTATTATTTTCCATTTTATTTATTTTTTTTTCTCCATTTCTACTATTGCTATTATTATTATTATTATTATTATTATTATTATTACTCATTATTACTATTACTCCCTTTTATTTTATAATTATTATTATTTTGCATTTTTTATTATCAATATTATTATAATATTTTCCCATTTCATAATCATAATAGTGTAAATAATAATAATTATACATTTTTTTATTATTATTAATATTATTATTTACAATTAATATTACTACTCTTTTACATTTATTTTTTTGTATTATTATTATTACTATTATATTTTTCCAATTTTTTATTATTATTTTGTTTTATGTAATAATCGCAACAAACTACACAGTGTTTTTATTGTAAGGAGGCAATTTTTAAAAAAAAATTGGACAACTCATTTATCTATACCTTAAAAGTCCGGCTGATCTGCATATAATTCTGCAATGATGTTCTATAATGTCTTTGCAGAGTCAGCAGCCGCATGGTGATGAAGGGATGTGTCGGCGGCCTATCTAGATATCACCGGACTCCATGCCAGGGCGTATTTCTGTCCTGTGTAAATCCAATAGGAGATGACTATGAATTTTTCACAATTTCAAAGTCAATACTACTATACCTAAAAAACCCTCCATGCTGCTACCTATTTTATTTATCTTCTTAAAGGGCCACTTAAAACGGGCAATTTCAAGTCAGTTCGAAGCAGAGTCATAGCTAAGCTTTCAGTCACTTGGTGATAGAATATATCAGACTCATCTGGCAGCGCCTCAAACAACCCAATCCTTTCATTCTAATGGGAGAAAACCAATGACAGATGAGTCTGACCATGATCTTCCCATAGAGAACACATGGAGGAGTTGGGAGAGGCAGCTGTCAATCAAACTAGCAACCAACAGTGATTCAAGATGTATGGGGGGGACCTATAGTCAATGAGGTTCATTAGAAGCCAATGTCTACAGATATTGATTGTATATATGTCATAATGTGACTGCATGCATAACGCCAGGTATGGGAGGACTCCCGACGAGTGGTGCAACACAGAAGGAACATCAGGGTAATAATACAATGGAAGGCCCTTACCCTAGAGTGAGGGGAGCGGGGTCACCTCCTAACACTCACCAGAAGCTGATCCCTGCACTCTCTAATGTCCCTGGACAGGTCCTTCCCCCAGTCGCCATCACATGCCTAGACCCTCGCTGGCCCTGAACTCACCCTGACTAGTGAAGGCCAGCGAGACGCTAGTCTCACCACTGCAATAAGACAACACAACATAGGGAAGGCAAACAAATGGATAAGACACAACAAATAACACTCCATAGGTTCTCCAGCAGGAACTTCTGAGCTGCAACAGAACTGTCACTGCAGCTTCTCCAGAGACTGGCTCCTTCATGGACAGCATAGGTATGAGCTATAGCAGGCAAACGGAGGAGTGAGGAGTTGATATATTCATAGCAGAACGGAGTGGCTGCAGCTGAGGTTACAACTATCTGTTATATCACTGCAGGATGGAAATGGACCTTAACCCCTTCAGTACCGGATGGAATGAAATACGCTCTAAATCAGGGTTAACAACAAGTGAAGACTAAAGCGGAACGGTGATCAACAATACGCTGTGACCTTCTGCTACCAAATCTCCCTAAATCACATCAGGTTGTGACACTCTAGTATCAATATAGAGTATGTTTTGCAGGAAGATATGCCAATGCTGAACGAGCCGCCAATGGAGGTGATAGCTGATCATTCAGGATGCCTGGTGTCAACCCCCCAACAATCATATCTTTAAAAAGGAATTGGACAACTCCTTTAACGAAATTTATAGAAAGATAAGAGAAGACACCTCTAAATTTTTGATATAGAAGTAGTGGAAAATCTCTTTAAGAACTTGTATTTCCCATGAAAGCAAAGAAAGAAATTCAATACTTTATCACAACATGCTATGAAAACCCTCAATAGTCTGCATGCAATCCACATCACAGCCTTTAGATGGCCAGCTATAGACACTTATAGCATTGACATCTCATGACGGAGTATCACATTTAATTTTTTACAAAGTGGTCATCACACAAATTTTTAGGAGATATTGTGTCCAGAGGTTTGGCAAGGAAAACACATCTGTTGGCTGGAGGATGATATATGTAGTCCATCTCTCAGTGACAAAGTTGTAGGGTTTCTAATATTCCCTTTCCCTACATGGCAGGTTATTATGCTCATTTTACTGCCTACTGTGTCTCTTTTTGGAAAAAATGGTGGATGGCTTAAAAATTCAATAAGTCACTGGTAGGCCAAACCCATTGGATAGAAGATGGAGTGGATGGTTTAAAAAGTAATACAAACCAATTGTGGATGGCACAAAAGTAAAAAGGTGACCTTGTTGATGATGCCTATTGAGTGGAAGATGGATTAAATAGCTTAAAAAGTCATATAAAGCAATGATAGATGGCTCCAAAATCAAGAAGTGACCTTGTTGACCAAACCTGTTGGGTAGAGTATGGATTGGATGGCTCAAAAAGTCATACAAACCAATAGTGGATGTCTCAAAAGTCAAGATGTGACCTTGTTTAACAAGCATATTCGGTAGAAGATGAATTGGATGGCTCAAAGTCATACAAATAAAAATGTGGATGGCTTTAAAGTCATGAAGTGACCTTGTTGACCAAGCCTTTTGGGTGGAGGATGGATTGGATAACTCAAAAAGTCATACACACCAAAAGGTGGATGGCTTAGGCCCGTTTCACACATTCGGCATTTCGTCGAGTGTGACGGATCCGGCAATATGGCGAAATGCCGGATGTGTGAAACAGCCCTTAAAAGTCAAGAAGTGACCTTGTTGACCAAGCCTTTTGGGTGGAAGATGGATTGAATGGCTCAAAAAGTCATACAAACCAAAATGGATGGCTCAAAAGTCAAACCAAGACCATGTTGACAAAACCTATTGGGTGGAACATGGGTCAGCTTAATGGGTTCAAATTGAAATGTGAAAGGTCAATATTTCTGAAGGTCATTTTATCGAGGGTGTAGCATAGCCATACATTTTATCTCCTTTCTATGCTCCTATTTGAAGGCCCCGCTACACGCAACGACATCTCTATTGAGATATTTCTGGGGTTGCGGAATTCGTGATGCACATCCGGCATAGTTAGCGACGTCGTTGCGTTTGACACGAGTGACCACTAACGATCCCAAGTACCGCAAATATCGTTGATTGTTGACACGTCGTTCATTTCCCAAATATCGTTGATCTTCTTGGACGCTGGTTGTTCATCGTTCCTGAGGCAGCACACATCGCTACGTGTGACACCCCAGGAACGACAAACAACAGCATTCCTGCACCCTCCGGCAAAGAGGTGGGCGTGTTTTTCATGCGGTTGCTCTCCGCCCCTCCGCTTCTATTGGTTACCTGCTGTGTGATGTCGCTGTGATGCCACACGAACCTCCCCCTTAGAAAAGAGGTTGTTCGCCGGCCACAATGTCGTCGTTAGTAAGGTAAGTACGTGTGACGCGCACTACCGATATTGTCTGCCACGGGCAGCGATTTGCCCGTGACGCACGAACGACGGGGGCGGGTGCGATCGCTAGCGACATCGCTGCGTGTAAAGCGGCCTTTACAGATCACATTTCTGAATAATGGCAGAATAACAACAACAGGGCAAGTTTTGAAAAAAAAAATAAATATATATAAATAAAAACTAAGACTACGAGTAAAAAGATAGTAAAAAAAAACTTGTAAACAACTGTTCAGTCTCCTAGAAACAGACTGCGAGAAAATGATAGGCGCACACCACAAAAGCTTGTTTTCTACTGATTACCACTAAGAAACCGGGAGCTGCATCTTAACACCTGCCTTAGGGCACTTCTGTGTCTCCCTATCCATTTCTCTAGTGTCCCACACAACCTGGGCACCGTGCCATGTGTATATATATATATATATTAATATATATGTTTTGTTTTTTTAAGCAAAGTAAGCCCAGAGAATCACATCAAGCCCATGAGAAAGGCGGAAGTTTCACAGATATTCTTGTAAATACCATGTTTGCAACAACACTGTCAAAAACGCGGTTCCCCGTTGGATAACGTGTATGGATTTGGTGGCTGTCTTCCTGCCAACATCACTGTTTGTCCATGATCATGAGATTGTTATCTTTTCTATATTGTTTCTATATTTCCATGCAAGCAGAGGGTTGAATAAAGGAGAAGAACAAAACTAAATTTGGGGCCCCTGATGGTTGGTTTGCATCAAAGTGCTTTCAACTCCAACAGGGAATAAAAATATTTGTCAAATTACGTCTTGTAGGAGAGAAGACAAAGTCATACCTAAGGCCATCACCATCGGTGGAGTGTCACGCTAGGTACGGGGAAGTAGCAAGCAAGCGGCGAAAGGGAAGGGAAACCCTGTGTCTAGGGAAAGAAAAGATGGTGACCCCTGATCAAACCTTCCACTGGTCCCTGGGGTCCCTCTCACCACCCTAGATAGGTTCCACACTTATGTGCCGAGCCGGATACCTGACCCTAGGTATCCCTAGTGCTGGGCCCTACATAGGGATCGGATGGGATGAGCTCTTCGTCAACCCCACTAAACACTAGAGAAGAAATACGGAGGACACACAGGTGGGAAAAAGGCATGAACTACTTATCATTAGATGACACAGGTGGAATTCAGCAACGTTTTCAGCAATGAAACCACAAATGAGTACAAGCCACCTGCTTGCAACCAAGGCTTGAATGAACTGAAAATATCACCAGCAACAGTATAAGGAAGGAAGGGGTATTTAAACACCAAGGGAATACTGATAATCATCAGCTGGGTGGAAGGCGAGCTCCTGCTGGGTCCAAAATGGGGAGGGATAAATCCAGCAGGAAAGCTATGGAAAGTCAGGGAGCATTCTGCGGAGCCAAATGCTGTGACCTTCTATGGCCAGAAACCATATAACCCTCTGTTATCCGTGACACAGAGGTGTAACCCATAGCTTTTAGTCGTGGGCATGACAATTAACATTTACCTCATCCCTCGCCCCACCCCTGCCTAAGGGGAAAGGAATTATGTCACCACCCATGAACAAGAAACAGATGCATAAGCTGAGCCGTTACCCTCTTGGTATGTTCCATACTTGAGCATGGCTTTGACTTTAGATTGAATCGATTTCCAAAAAAATGTCTCCAAATACAATTCTCGGCAATCCATGAATTACATGTTAGCAAAAAATTTCAACTTTTTTTTGCCAAAATCTTAGGTTGGCTACAACAGGGATCGCGACCAGGAGTGCAGGGGGACTGCCGGGCCCTGCTTCAGCTGGATGTGCATCCGAGGCCACACATCCAGCTGAAATGCATTGCGGCTCAGATACACGTTGGGTACCTGTACTGCGATCCACGCTGCCAGCCAAACAGAAGCCGGCAATTTTCGGCAGTGTCCCCATCACTGAGTCAGTGCATGACAATGAGGTAATGCATTTTCATACCATGGACACTGATGAAAAAGTGAGGAGGATGATGTCGCACAATGTGGAAGCCGGTGAGGGTGAGTACAGTATATACCAGGAGCAGCCCAGGGGAGGAACATATACAGTTAGGTCCAGAAATATTTGGACAGTGACACAATTTCCGCGAGTTGGGCTCTGCATGCCACCACATTGGATTTGAAATGAAACCTCTACAACAGAATTCAAGTGCAGATTGTAACGTTTAATTTGAAGGTTTGAACAAAAATATCTGATAGAAATTGTAGGAATTGTACACATTTCTTTACAAACACTCCACATTTTAGGAGGTCAAAAGTAATTGGACAAATAAACCAAACCCAAAAAAAAATTTTTATTTTCAATATTTTGTTGTGAATCCTTTGGAGGCAATCACTGCCTTAAGTCTGGAACCCATGGACATCACCAAACGCTGGGTTTCCTCCTTCTTAATGCTTTGCCAGGCCTTTACAGCCGCAGCCTTCAGGTCTTGCTTGTTTGTGGGTCTTTCCGTCTTAAGTCTGGATTTGAGCAAGTGAAATGCATGCTCAATTGGGTTAAGATCTGGTGATTGACTTGGCCATTGCAGAATGTTCCACTTTTTTGCACTCATGAACTCCTGGGTAGCTTTGGCTGTATGCTTGGGGTCATTGTCCATCTGTACTATGAAGCGCCGTCCGATCAACTTTGCGGCATTTGGCTGAATCTGGGCTGAAAGTATATCCCGGTACACTTCAGAATTCATCCGGCTACTCTTGTCTGCTGTTATGTCATCAATAAACACAAGTGACCCAGTGCCATTGAAAGCCATGCATGCCCATGCCATCACGTTGCCTCCACCATGTTTTACAGAGGATGTGGTGTGCCTTGGATCATGTGCCGTTCCCTTTCTTCTCCAAACCTTTTTCTTCCCATCATTCTGGTACAGGTTGATCTTTGTCTCATCTGTCCATAGAATACTTTTCCAGAACTGAGCTGGCTTCATGAGGTGTTTTTCAGCAAATTTAACACTGGCCTGTCTATTTTTGGAATTGATGAATGGTTTGCATCTAGATGTGAACCCTTTGTATTTACTTTCATGGAGTCTTCTCTTTACTGTTGACTTAGAGACAGATACACCTACTTCACTGAGAGTGTTCTGGACTTCAGTTGATGTTGTGAACGGGTTCTTCTTCACCAAAGAAAGTATGCGGCGATCATCCACCACTGTTGTCATCCGTGGACGCCCAGGCCTTTTTGAGTTCCCAAGCTCACCAGTCAATTCCTTTTTCCTCAGAATGTACCCGACTGTTGATTTTACTACTCCAAGCATGTCTGCTATCTCTCTGATGGATTTTTTCTTTTTTTTCAGCCTCAGGATGTTCTGCTTCACCTCAATTGAGAGTTCCTTAGACCGCATGTTGTCTGGTCACAGCAACAGCTTCCAAATGCAAAACCACACACCTGTAATCAACCCCAGACCTTTTAACTACTTCATTGATTACAGGTTAACGAGGGAGATGCCTTCAGAGTTAATTGCAGCCCTTAGACTCCCTTGTCCAATTACTTTTGGTCCCTTGAAAAAGAGGAGGCTATGCATTACAGAGCTATGATTCCTAAACCCTTTCTCCGATTTGGATGTGAAAACGCTCATATTGCAGCTGGGAGTGTGCACTTTCAGCCCATATTATATATATAATTGTATTTCTGAACATGTTTTTGTAAACAGCTAAAATAACAAAATTTGTGTCACTGTCCAAATATTTCTGGACCTAACTGTATATACCATGAGGGGGGCAGTATATACCAGGATGGGGGGATATATACCAGGATGGGGAACATATTTACCAGGAAGTATTGCAGGATAAGTGACATTTACCAGAATGGGGGACATATTTACCAGGAAGTATTCCAGGATGGGGGACATTTACAAGGATGGGGGACAAATTTCCCAGGAACGAGTCCCGGATGGTGTACATTAATACAGGATGGGGGACATTACTACATAATGGTGGAGAGGGCAATTTGTATGTTTTTATAAGATTTAGAAAGCTAAATGTATACATACATATACATACATCTGACCAACATAAGGGGGGGGGGCCCAGGTCCAAATTTTGCTACGAGGACCATCAAACTCTAGTTACGCCACTGGCTACAACTCTCCTTTTTATCTCCCTCTTACTCCTCTCTATTATGCTAATGCCTTCAATTATGAGTACATTTGGCAAGTTTTCAAAAATACGTCTCGTCCCTTCTTTTAAGGTAGGCATAAAAAAGTTGCCCCCCAAAATATTCCACTACACGCCATGTATTACCTTTTTTCTTTGTGCCATGATTTGCTTAGTAAATCTCACTTCTGAACATTTCCCTTTGTTCCATGATGTTCAAAAAAGAATCAAAAAGTTGACCGGACACTGCTTGACTTCATCGACTCTTCGTCTTGAATCATTTTGAAAAACTGTTCCAGCATTATGAAGTCTTCTTTTATCTCGCCCAGCTGTTTCCTTGAAGATGATGGTCAATGCCTGTCCTTCATGACTTTCCCTTCAAAACACGCTGCTTCTTTCTGTATAAAGGGGGCTGATGTCAAAAGGTGGAGATGGAGCATCTAAGAGAAGAGGTAGCACTTTCCAAACAAGAAGGACAAATTGACCCATCTGACATTAAAAATAAAGAGCCATACAATAAAGGTTACATATATTCATCCTTGGAAAGACCATATGTCTTTGTATTTGAACATGAAAGAACTTGGTGGTGTGAATGGCCATAGGCCATCAACGGGAATCATCTTCTGTTCTTCATATGCGAGGCGTAGAGTACAAAGCACCTATAGATAAACTGGGCAGGAGACGGCATACAGCAAAGAGGTCTAAGCTCGACCCACACAGCCAAGAATTGCTTTGTATTATGTCATGCACAATACTTTTTTTTTTCTTTTAGACTTTTTGGAGGGATTGTTGGCCGTTGTTGAGTTTTATTGTACAATTTAAGGATTTGTAAGAATTAAATTATCTCAAGAGTCTTTTAAAACTAAGTCCTCTAATTTATTTATGGTGGGTCAAGTGAACCTCTTTACCATTGAGATTATTGGGATCTGTGATGTAGTGGTGGTGGTTTATAAGGTCTGGAAAGACACCTTATGGGTATAAGGAGTCCTTCCAGACCCCGTAAACCACCACCACTACTTCACAGATCCTAATAATCTCAATATTATTCTTGGGTAAGAGTCAATGTTAGTAGGCTTGTTTAGAAGTATTGTTAGTCACTTTCCATCCCCTCCAATTTTGGTGTTGGCTAGCTCTTCATCCTATCTAACAGTGCCTGAAAAAAACATCTAACACTGTTGGTGGTCCATTGACCAGAACATGACAAAAAATGCCAGAATTAGATGTTGCAAGGATCAATTGGGGTTTACAAAATCTGAGGTTTGAGCCCCAACTAACACTTGAGATAAAAAGGCATCCAAAGCTAGCCCCCTACCTGTAATCTGGCACTATTTGAATTATAGGCTACCCTTGGATATCTACTTCTACATCGGACTACATCCTCTCACTATGGGCAAGATATCGAGACAAAATGGACTTATATACAAATTAGAAAGCTAATCTTAATTTCGACGGAATTGGCCAACTAATGTTTTTGGAGGCATCCCAACTCCAAGAGATGATGTTGAGGGAAAGAAGAACCTAGTTTTGCTAAATTTCAAGAAGTAAACCTATTTTGGGGGGGGGGGTGACGGGATCAGCTGTGGTCAGAGGAGGCTCTGGTAAAGAAGAGAAGATCCAAAAAAGGAGTTACTAAGTATGAGGGAGTAGGGAGAAATAGCGGATGCCAGACTCTTGTGTTACCTTCAATCTGTTGCCCAGATCTACTATAGTTTAGAAGAGCTTTAGGGCCTCCTTACTGGCATTAGTACTGTCACAAGGAGATTTTTTCAGGCATCACCAAATATCATGGTGGCATCAGGATCTGTGGAAACTACAGATTCTGGCACTCTGCCTGCTAACTTCTCTGATGTCTTTAATCAGGGCAGGGAGACGCTGGCATCAACCCACAGACTAAAGGCCCTGTCCCACACAGAGATAAATCTGCGGCAGATCTGTGGTTGCAGTGAAATTGTGGACAATCAGTGCCAGGTTTGTGGCTGTGTACAAATGGTACAATATGTCCATGATTTCACTGCAACCACAGATCTGCCAAAGATTTATCTGTGTGTGACGGGGCCTTTAGGCAGGCAAGCAGGAGTTCATCTCTGCTGGGCTGCTTGTTAGTCTCTTTGATCACATGCTGTGGGGGAGCCAGTCCCGTTCGCTCCCCTCCAATACATACTGGCTGGACTATTCCATTAATGCCAACTATAGCTTCTCTATACTAGTCTGGAGGGTGTTGTGATCCAGATTTATTATGTTGCTGTGAACGTTTGTGGAGTTAACCATTGTTGTCTTTATGTTGCTGCCTTACTGCTCTTGCTTTTCTCTTTAGTCTCTTATTGTTTATCCTTGTGAGTTTGCAGCGTGTCTGTGTTTTGATTTTCCCCTGTCTGTCTTTATCTGCGTTTCCATCACATTTCTGCCCCTTCCTTACCTGGGGTGGGTAACAGTTTAGATCTGGTCATGACAATAGTAACCCACGGGGACTCTGGCATCTCCACCTTCAGGGGTAGTATAGAAGTTAGGTATACCCTCAGGTGCCCTCGCTGAGGGACAGTATAGGAGCCCCTTGTCCCATCTTGACAAGTACCTTGATACCTCTATATTTTGCAGCAATGATCCTTGACAATAGAACAGACCTATAATAAATTCTTACTTGCCAAAAATCCCAATTTTGCTGCTATGACTATTAAAAATATGAAGCAAGAGTCCAGGGGGTGGAGCTTAAAAGTTCCACTTTTGGATTTGAAAATGTTGGAAGGTATATATATATATAAAAAAAAAAAAATTGTTACAGATATTCCCAAAATTCTACAACTTTTCCAGTAACAGGAGCAGCTCAGATGTATCCGAGCCGGAGAAGAAGTGACATTACGATGTCAATGTAATGTCATAACCCACGTTTGTGTAATAACTCCCTGTAGAACTTGTAAAACGCGGCACCGACTCGAAAACTGCGAATTATCTGATTTTCTGGTCTATATTCCATTTTCTTCCCCTTTCGTACACTCTACAGTCACATTTTCTACATTCCTCCTTTTTCTCTCTTTTTGCACGTTGTCCTCCTGCTAGTGAAGCGCTGTACCTCCAGGCCCTCGTCTCCCACAATGCAGCGCAGCTACTGGCAGAAGTTCAGCAAAATACTAAACATTTGGCTCGGTGACAGCGGAGCTGCCAAGAGCTGGCAACAAGAGGATCGCAGAGAAGCAGCAGGCTTCTAAAACCTTTCACATTTTTAATTAGATCTCCACACCCATGTCTTTCAGCTATCATAAATATACAGATGACACAGAGAGCATTATTTGTGAGGGGGGGACACAAGGAGCCAGAGCAGGGGATCTGTTACCTTATTAAAATAATGTTACCTAAAGCAAGAACGCCAGGAAAGAGAGGGAAGGGAAAAAAGAGGAGAAGCAACGCATCATCAGTGCATATATATCTGAGATAGGGAGGTAGAAAGCATAGACGGAAGGAAGGAAGGGAGGAAGGAAAGGAGGGAGGGAGGGAGGAAGGGAGGGAGGGAGGAAGGAAGGAAGGAAGGAAGGAAGGGAGGAAGGAAGGGAGGAAGGAAGGGAGGAAGGAAGGGAGGAAGGGAGGAAGGAAGGGAGGAAGGAAGGAAGGAAGGGAGGAAGGGCGGAAGGAAGGGAGGAAGGAAGGAAGGGAGGTAGGTTGGGAGGGAGGGAGGAAGGAAGGAAGGGAGGGAGGAAGGGAGGAAGGAAGGGAGGAAGGGAGGAAGGAAGGGAAGTAGGGAGGGAGGAAGGAAGGGAAGTAGGAAGGGAGGAAGGAAGGAAGGGAGGAAGGAAGGAAGGGAGGATGGAAGGGGAGTAGGGAGGGAGGAAGGACGGAAGGAAGGGAGGGAGGGAGGGAGGGAGGAAGGGAGGAAGGAAGGGAGGGAGGAAGGAAGGAAGGGAGGAAGGAAGAAAGGGAGGAAGGGAGGAAGGAAGGAAGGAAGGAAAAAAGGGAGGTATGGAGGAAGGAAGGGAGGAAGGAAGGAAGGGAGGTATGGAGGAAGGGAGGGAGGAAGCAAGGAAGGAAGGAAGGGAGGAAGGAAGGAAGGAAGGGAGGGAGGAAGGGAGGAAGGAAGGGAGGAAGGAAGGAAGGGAGGAAGGGAGGAAGGAAGGGAGGAAGAAAGGGAGGAAAAAAGTAAGGAAGGGAGGAAGGAAGGAAGGGAAGAAGGAAGGAAGGGAGGAAGGAAGGAAGGAAGGGAGGAAGGAAGGAAGGAAGGGAGGAAGGAAGGAAGGGAGGGAGGAAGGGAGGAAGGGAGGGAGGAAGGAAGTAAGGAAGGGAGGAAGGAAGGGAAGTAGGGTGGGAGGAAGGAAGGAAGGAAGGAAGGGAGGAAGGAAGGGAGGAAGGAAGGGAGGAAGGAAGGGAAGTAGGGAGGGAGGAAGGAAGGGAAGTAGGGAGGGAGGAAGGAAGGAAGGGAGGGAGCGAGGGAGGGAGGAAGGAAAGGAGGGAGGAAGGAAGGAAGGGAGGAAGGAAGGAAGGAAGGAAAAAAGGGAGGAAGGGAGGAAGAAAGGGAGGAAGGAAGGGAGGTATGGAGGAAGGGAGGTAGGAAGGGAAGAAGGAAGGAAGGAAGGGAGGAAGGAAGGAAGGGAGGAAGGAAGGGAGGAAGGAAGGAAGGGAGGAAGGGAGGAAGAAAGGGAGGAAAAAAGGAAGGAAGGGAGGAAAAAAGGAAGGGAGGAAGGAAGGAAGGGAAGAAGGAAGGAAGGAAGGGAGGGAGGGAGGAAGGAAGGAAGGAAGGAAGGGAGGAAGGAAGGAAGGGAGGAAGGGAGGAAGGGAGGGAGGGAGGAAGGAAGGAAGTGAGGAAGGAAAGGAAGGAAGGAAGGGAGGGAGGAAGGAAGGGAGGAAGGAAGTAAGGGAGGTAGGGAGGGAGGGAGGGAGGAAGGAAGTAAGGGAGGTAGGGAGGGAGAGAGGAAGGAAGGAAGGGAGGAAGGAAGGGAGGAAGGAAGGGAGGAAGGAAGGGAGGTATGGAGGAAGGGAGGGAGGAAGCAAGGAAGGAAGGAAGGGAGGAAGGAAGGAAGGAAGGAAGGGAGGGAGGAAGGGAGGAAGGAAGGGAGGAAGGAAGGAAGGGAGGAAGGGAGGAAGGAAGGGAGGAAGAAAGGGAGGAAAAAAGTAAGGAAGGGAGGAAGGAAGGAAGGGAAGAAGGAAGGAAGGGAGGAAGGAAGGAAGGAAGGGAGGAAGGAAGGAAGGAAGGGAGGAAGGAAGGAAGGGAGGGAGGAAGGGAGGAAGGGAGGGAGGAAGGAAGGAAGTAAGGAAGGGAGGAAGGAAGGGAAGTAGGGTGGGAGGAAGGAAGGAAGGAAGGAAGGGAGGAAGGAAGGGAGGAAGGAAGGGAAGTAGGGAGGGAGGAAGGAAGGGAAGTAGGGAGGGAGGAAGGAAGGAAGGGAGGGAGCGAGGGAGGGAGGAAGGAAAGGAGGGAGGAAGGAAGGAAGGGAGGAAGGAAGGAAGGAAGGAAAAAAGGGAGGAAGGGAGGAAGAAAGGGAGGAAGGAAGGGAGGTATGGAGGAAGGGAGGTAGGAAGGGAAGAAGGAAGGAAGGGAGGAAGGAAGGAAGGGAGGAAGGAAGGGAGGAAGGAAGGAAGGGAGGAAGGAAGGGAGGAAGAAAGGGAGGAAAAAAGGAAGGAAGGGAGGAAAAAAGGAAGGGAGGAAGGAAGGAAGGGAAGAAGGAAGGAAGGAAGGGAGGGAGGGAGGAAGGAAGGAAGGAAGGAAGGGAGGAAGGAAGGAAGGGAGGAAGGGAGGAAGGGAGGAAGGGAGGGAGGGAGGAAGGAAGGAAGTGAGGAAGGAAAGGAAGGAAGGAAGGGAGGGAGGAAGGAAGGGAGGAAGGAAGTAAGGGAGGTAGGGAGGGAGGGAGGGAGGAAGGAAGTAAGGGAGGTAGGGAGGGAGAGAGGAAGGAAGGAAGGGAGGAAGGAAGGGAGGAAGGAAGGAAGGGAGGAAGGGAGGAAGGGAGGAAGGAAGGGAAGTAGGGAGGGAGGAAGGAAGGAAGGAAGGGAGGAAGGAAGGAAGGAAGGGAGGAAGGGAGGAAGGAAGGGAGGGAGGAAGGAAGGGAAGTAGGGAGGAAGGGAGGGAGGGAGGGAGGAAGGGAGGGAGGAAGGAAGGAAGGGAGGAAGGAAGGAAAAAAGGGAGGAAGGGAGGAAGGAAGGAAGGAAGGGAGGAAGGAAGGGAGGAAGGTAGGAAGGGAGGAAGGAAGGAAGGGAGGAAAAAAGGAAGGAAGGGAGGAAAAAAGGAAGGGAGGAAAAAAGGAAGGGAGGAAGGAAGGAAGGGAAGAAGGAAGGAAGGGAGGGAGGAAGGAAGGAATGGAGGTAAGGAAGGAAGAAAGGAAGGGAGGTAGGGAGGGAGGAAGGAAGGAAGGAAGGGAGGAAGGAAGGGAAGTAGGGAGGGAGGAAGGAAGGAAGAAGGAAGGAAGGGAGGAAGGGAGGAAGGAAGGAAGGAAGGGAGGAAGAAAGGTAGGAAGTGAGGAGAGAAGGAAGGAAGGGAAAATAAGGAAAGAAAGAAGAGAGGAGATGGGGAGCTAGATAGATAAATATATATCTGAGATAGGAAGGTAGATAGGATAGACAGAGGAAGGAAGGAAGGAAAGAAAGAAAGAAGAGAGGAGATGGGGAGCTAGATAGATAAATATATATCTGAGATAGGGAGGTAGATAGGATAGACAGAGGAAGGAAGGAAGGAAAGAAAGAAAGAAAGAAAGAAAGAAGGAAAGAGGGAAGGTAAAAAAGAAAAACATTGTCTCATCAGTGCATATATATCTGAGATAGGATAGACAGAGGAATTAAGGAAGGAAGGAAGGGGGGAAGGGAGGAAGGAAAGAAGGGATGAAAGAAGGAAGGAAGGAAAGAAAGGAAAGAAAGAAGAGAGGAGATGGGGAGATAGGTGAATATATATCTGAGATAGGATAGACAGAGGAAGGAAGGAAGGAAAGAAGGAAGGAAGGAAGGAATGAAAGAAAGAAAAGAGGAGATGGGGAACTATATAGATAAATATATATCTGAGATAGGATAGACAGAGGACGGAAGGGAAAGAAGGAAAGAAAGAAGGAAAGAAAGAAGAGAGGAGATGGGGAGATATAGATATAGTTAAATATATATCTGAGATAGGATAGACAGAGGAAGGAAGGAAGGAAGGGAAAGAAGGAAAGAAAGAAGGAAAGAAGGAAGGAAAGAAAGAAGAGAGGAGATGGGGCGATAGGGAGGTAGAGGAGGTAGACAGTGGAAGGAAAGAAGGAAGGAAGTAAAGAAGGAAGGTAAAAAAGAGAAATATTGTCTCCTCAGTGCATGAAGAGAGGAGATGGGGAGATATAGATAGGTCAATATATATCTGAGATAGGGAGGTAGATAGGAAAGACAGAGGAAGGAAGGAAGGAAAGAAGGAAGGAAGGAAGGAAGGCAGGAAGGAAGGAAGACAGGAAGGAAGGAAGGCAAGAAGGAAGGAAGGAAGGAAGGAAGGAAGGAAAGATAAATAGGAAGTAAAGGAAAGAAGGAAGGAATGAAAGAAGGAAGGATTGAAAGAAAAATAATAAAAAGAGGGATAGAGAAAGAAAATAAAGAGAGAAGAAAAGAAAAAGAACAAAAGAAAAGAAAGATGTGACAGATCAGTAAATAAACAGATAGAAGGATAGAGATAGATTGATAGATAGAGGGATAGATAGATAGAGGGATAGATAGATAGATAGATAGATAGATAGAGGGATAGATAGATAGAGGGATAGATAGATAGAGGGATAGATAGATAGAGGGATAGAGGGATAGATAGAGGGATAGATAGAGGGATAGATAGATAGAGGGATAGATAGAGGGATAGATAGAGGGAGGGATAGATAGAGGGATAGATAGATAGATAGACAGATAGATAGATAGATAGATAGAGGGATAGGTAGATAGATAGATAGATAGATAGATAGATAGATAGATAGATAGATAGATAGATAGAGGGATAGATAGATACAGACAGGACACAGTCAGTCTCTCATCAGTACAAGTTATAGTGAAAAAAAGAAACGAAAAAAGAGATGACGGATTCTTAGCTGCGATCACCAGGAGAGGGCATATTTGGCAGCTGTTTCGACAACTAATTTCCCCACTGTCTTATACGTTAAGCCTTAAGTATTCTTAAGAGTAAATCTTTTTTATATATATATAATTTTTGCACTTGTTAAAACAATTTCCGAGCCTACCCCCCGCCACCCAGCTCCGATACAGAAGCCGTGATTGTATTCATGTACTAATTAAACAGGGAGGCTGCAATAATCAAATAATATACTACTCAGCTCCATTTCCAATGACTCTAATTTATTTGTTTGGAGACGAAGAATTGAGGATTTTTACGGCTTGTATTACTTTTAAAAAATAACTTGTTATCTGCTGTTCATGAAGCCCTAAATCTGGACTGTAAAGTGTGATCTGGAGAAGTTTGCTGCAGAAAGTCACAGGAAGGATCAGCTCTTACATTTTACATGTACATGACTAAATAAATACAAAGAAAACACATTTTATATATTAGTTCTATGTTTTGATTACTACTCATGAATGATAGATAGACAGATAGATACATATATAGATAGATAGATAGATAGATAGATAGAGGGATAGATAGATAGAGGGATAGATAGATAGAGGGATAGATAGATAGAGGGATAGATAGATAGAGGGATAGATAGATAGATAGAGGGATAGATAGATAGATACAAGGATAGATAGAGGGATAGATAGATAGATAGATAGATAGATAGATAGAGGGATAGATAGAGGGATAGATAGATAGATAGATAGATAGATAGATAGAAATGATTTTTCCCTAGGTCTCTGTTTTTTAACTCTATACTTGCCAGGTTAGTAACACGATTGTCTGATAGACGTTTTCCATTACTAACCCCTCGGTTTGATGCCAGACGACATCAACCCATTACTCCGATTGCCACAACACCAGGCCAAAATAGGAAGAGCCGAACAAAGCACCAAAATTGGAGCATCTAATGGATGCGTCACTTCTGGGGCGGCTGCAGGCTACTATTTTTAGGCTTGAAAGGGGCCAATAACCATGAACCTTCCCAGCCTGATAATACCAGCCACCAGCTGTCTGCTTTACCTTGGCTGGTTATCAAAAATAGAGATTCCCAATGCTGCTTTTCAAATTATTTATCAGGTCCCCTCTATTTTTACTAAACAGCTAAGGTAAAGCAGACAGCTGAGGGTTGGTATTATCAAGGTAGGAAGAGCCATGGATATTGGCCTCTTCCAAGCCTGATATGTTTAGGCTGAGAAGGGCCCAATAACCTTCGCCCTTCCCACCATGATAATATAAGCCCTCAGCTGTCTGCTTTACCTGCTCTGGTTACCAAAAACTGGTAAGAACCCACGTAATTTTTAAAAAATGTATTTAGCCTCCACATTTGTTTGCAGAGCAATAGCCCCCATTTGGCTTCCATTTTCAGCCCCTTAGCACTTACTACAACTGTACCGCCCCGGGGCTCGGCCGGCTGCCGAGCCGCTCGGATCCGTGCTCATCGGTGGGTGGCTCGAGCTCTTCCACGGACCCGGGGGTCACATCGCTCTGAAAGGGGGTTGGCGCTACACGTAGGGACTTTGGTGGGGAGGTCCACGGCCGGAACCGTGGTTGTTTGTAAGGGGATTTGAGTTTGTGACGCCACCCACGGGTTGTGGTGAATGGATGGGCACCACCGCTGCCGTTGACTAGGCTCCCGGGGACAGTGTTGCGCAGCTTGGTGTTGACCCCCTCTGTCGGTATGGGGATGATGGTCCCGGGGGCCCGAGGGAGGTGCTGAGGCGAGGGGATGGATTCGTGCTGGGTGCTGGTGCGGTGCGGCACGGTGCACGGCCTGAAGGCACTGGTGTACTCACTATGATACAACACACTGGAGTCTCTGGTAAATCAAACAAGATGATGAACGGTGCCCGCAACCAGCTGCAGCTTCCCCTTAACAGGTTGGTGGTTTCCGCCTTTCTCCTGCACCTTTTTAATGTAGACGTTATGACTCCTATGCCTAAGCAACGGTAGTCCGCTCCCCGACTTGCTGTGTGTCGGGAGAGCCCTGTTTGCTCGCAGATGCCGGCCCCTTGGGTCTCTATGCATTGGCGGTGGCTTAACCCTAATGGTTGGGCTGTTGTCTTCAGTCGGGCCTTGTGTGGGAAAGGTCCTAAAATCCAGTCCTCAATCAGTTGATTTGACTTAGCCTAGTTGTTTCTGGGCCTCGTACTGGGTCTGAGTACCCCTCCTGGTGCTCCGGTTTCCAATCGGTTCTCCGGTTCGGTCCCTACGGTTCCACTGGCTGTAATCCCAGCTCTTGCAGGCAGCCACCACCGTCTGCCTCTTTGCCAAAGGTGCCTGGGCTCCAACACAGAGACCTGGTGTAGTCTTTGGCAGGCCTGAGCACAGGTCTGCCCTTGAACTTGACTCTCTTCACTCACTGTCAAGACTAAACTCTCAACTCACTGTTTTCCCTCCTCCGGGCCTGTGAACTCCTTGGTGGGCGGAGCCCACCGCCTGGCTCCGCCCCCCTGGTGTGCACATCAAACCCGGAGGGAGGTGACAAAGGTTTGTAGTTTGGCTGCTGTCAACTTTCTAAGGGGAGGGGGTGTGTGCACGGGACTACCTGGGACGACCTGACTAGTCCAAGGCATCACACAACCATTTTACAGCATGACAGTTATGGTCCTCAAGGACTTATATGGGGCTTGGGGTCAACTTTGAGCCAAAGCCGGGTCCTGAACAGAACTTTTAACTAATATGTAGCCAAACCCGAACATCCATGAGTCCACTCATCCCTAATACACACATCACTACAGGACACAGGATAATGATGACACTGGGGGTATAGGATAACAACGCTGACAGTCGAGGTACAGGATAATGAGCAGGGATGTCACTAGGAATTTCAGGGCCCCATACTGGCAAAATGTTCAGGCCCCCTTCAAGCTCTGCACCAGATTCCACTCTTGCTCCTCCTCCACCCCTCAAACCTTCCACACTCTCACCACCACTCTTGGAAAACTCCATAAAATGAATTATTTCCTGTAGAAAATAAAAAATACACCACCTAAACCGCCCCTTTCCATAATGCACCCTCTACACCGCCTCTTTCCATAATCTCTCTCCCACACTGCCCTTATGTATAATATCCCCTACACACACTGCCCCTATGTATAATATGCCCCTACACACACTGCCCCTCTGTATAATATCTCTCACCCACACACATACTGCCTTTCTGTGTAATATCTCCCACACACTGCTCCTCTGTATAATATCCCCCACACACTGCCCCTCTGTATATAATCCAAATACACTGCCCCTCTGTATAATATTCCCTCACATATGCTATACTATCCCCCCACAATCTGCCACTCTTTATATCCTCCCACACACACTGCCCCTCTGAATAAATATCATCTCACACACACTGCTCCTCTGTATTCTAACTCCCCCACACACATTGCCCCTCTGTATAATATCCCCGATACACACAGGGCTCCTCTGTATATCTCTCCCACAAACTGTCTCTCTGTATAATGTCTCCTCCACACACTGCTTCTCTGTATAATGTCTCCTCCACACACTACCCCTCTATATATTGCCCCACACATTACTCTTCTGTATACTATCCCTCCACACACTGCCCCTTTGTATAATATCGCCCCAGGCACTGTTTTTTGCAACACATGGTTAAGAAAGAAGTAGGGGGCACCACAGTGTAATATATATAAAGATCACAAAACCTATGCAAAAAAATGAATTGTAACATGAGAGGAAAAAAAGCTGCATAGTAAAAATATGCACACCCAGCTACTTATATATAAACATGGCTTTTATTGATACAAAAAATATAAGGATGACAATAACAAAGGTTAAAAACACGATTATCAAAGCAAAAGAATGGATGAAATAAGGGGATGACATAATAATCCTATACTTATCCCCAATGAAGTATTAGGGCACTCATAATAGAATGGACAATAAGTATATAAATAAGGCAGTGTTCGCAGATAAATATTATCCCAAACCACACAATACCTGGCTCTAGAGCTTCACCTTAAAGGTAATGTGGCAGTCCCCCTCCTGGTATATATATCCCCATCCTGGGTGACATCCTGGTATATGTGTCGCCTTCCTGGTATATATGTCACCCCCTTGGGCCCATGCTGGTACATATGTCCCCATCCTGGTTTATTTGTCCACTTCCTAGCATAAATGTCCTACTCCTTGTATATATGTCCCCTTCCTGGTCCCCTCCTGGTATATATGTTCCCATCCTTGTTTATTTATCCTTTCCCCAGTATATATGTCCTCCTCCTAGCATGTGTGTCACATCCTGGGGCCCTCCTGGTATACATATCCCCCTCCTGGGTTTCTGCTATATATGTCCCCATCCTGGTTTCTGTCCATTCCTGGTATATATGTTCTCCTCCTGAGATACATGTCCCATTCCTGGGCCCCTCCTGGTATATTTGTCAGATATATGACACTGATACTGAGGGTACTGAATAATGACACGGACACTGGGGGTACAGGATAATGTCAATGACACTCGGGGTACAGGATAATGACACTGACACTGTGGGTACAGGATAATGACGCTGACACTGGGGGTAGAGGATAATAACACTGACACTGAGGGTACAGGATATTGACACTGACACTGGGGGTACAGGATAATGACACTCACACTCGGGGTACAGGATAATGACGCTGACACTGGGGGTAGAGGATAATAACACTGACACTGAGGGTACAGGATATTGACACTGACACTGGGGGTACAGGATAATGACACTGACACTCGGGGTACAGGATAATGACGCTGATACTGGGGGTACAGGATAATGACACTGACACTGGGGGTACAGGATAATGACACTGACACTCGGGGTACAGGATAATGACATGGACATTGGGGGTACAGGATAATGACGCTGACACTGGGGGTACAGGATAATGACGCTGACACTGGGGGTACAGGATAATGACACTGACACTCGGGGTACAGGATAATGACACTGACACTGGGGGTACAGGATAATGACGCTGACACTGGGGGTAGAGGATAATAACACTGACACTGAGGGTACAGGATATTGACACTGACACTGGGGGTACAGGATAATGACACTCACACTCGGGGTACAGGATAATGACGCTGACACTGTGGGTACAGGATAATGACGCTGACACTGGGGGTAGAGGATAATAACACTGACACTGAGGGTACAGGATATTGACACTGACACTGGGGGTACAGGATAATGACACTCACACTCGGGGTACAGGATAATGACGCTGACACTGGGGGTAGAGGATAATAACACTGACACTGAGGGTACAGGATATTGACACTGACACTCGGGGTACAGGATAATGACGCTGATACTGGGGGTACAGGATAATGACACTGACACTGGGGGTACAGGATAATGACACTGACACTCGGGGTACAGGATAATGACATGGACATTGGGGGTACAGGATAATGACGCTGACACTGGGGGTACAGGATAATGACGCTGACACTGGGGGTACAGGATAATGACACTGACACTCGGGGTACAGGATAATGACACTGACACTGGGGGTACAGGATAATGATGCTGACTCTGGGGGTACAGGATAATGACACGGACACTGGGGATACAGGATAAGAACACTGACATTGGGGGTACACGATAATGACACTGACACTCAGGGTACAGGATAATGACACTCACACTCGGGGTACAGGATAATGACGCTGACACTGGGGGTAGAGGATAATAACACTGACACTGAGGGTACAGGATATTGACACTGACACTCGGGGTACAGGATAATGACGCTGATACTGGGGGTACAGGATAATGACACTGACACTGGGGGTACAGGATAATGACACTGACACTCGGGGTACAGGATAATGACATGGACATTGGGGGTACAGGATAATGACGCTGACACTGGGGGTACAGGATAATGACGCTGACACTGGGGGTACAGGATAATGACACTGACACTCGGGGTACAGGATAATGACACTGACACTGGGGGTACAGGATAATGATGCTGACTCTGGGGGTACAGGATAATGACACGGACACTGGGGATACAGGATAAGAACACTGACATTGGGGGTACACGATAATGACACTGACACTCAGGGTACAGGATAATGACACTGACACTCGGGGTACAGGATAATGACACTGACACTCGGGGTACAGGATAATGACACTGATATTGGGGATTACAAACTTTCCTTATTCTCACATCCTATCAATCCCAGGTGCAGAGCGCGTGGTGTGGACCGGAGGAGCGGGGGAGGGGAACGCTCGTGAACATCTATAAACTAACGAAATAAAGCAATGCGTCCAATAGCCGGGCTGATGTCTGTAATGAGATTACAGGAGCATGGTGATGGAGAAGGTAAATCCCATATAAGATTACAGCCAGATACATCCACATTATAAATTGGAACTGATCCGTCTTGTTCAAAGCTCGGCTCGTTGATTAAAGTTGTTTTATCTGTGTATTTAAAAGCAATGCACTTCTTAAAACCCATTATGAATAGTTAATATTGAGCTTTGCCTGGAAACAATTCCCACCAGTGTTTTGCTAGCACTATGGTAATATTCCGTGCGCGGGTTTGATGCCTCTCATCGCCCCGCAGAGCCGGCGTACAGAAAGCCAAACTTCAGCAGTCTGCGGTGTCACCGCCTCCAGCAGCGGCACCCGCTCATTCAGGAAGTGTTTTACAAATTTCAGAATTAATAAATAGAGAATATTTAGTAGTCTCTTTTATCATTTAATTAGATACAATAATCACTTTGCGGGAAAAGATAAACTTTTTCTTTTTTTTTTTGCCATGAGAAGAAAATGTAAAAAAAAGGTAAAATACTTTCTCTTTTCGGATAATTTACAGTTTTGGCGAAACAAAGCAAATCTTCCACCTGCCCTGAACCGGCCAAAAGGGGCCACAAACACGAGGTCCTGGTAGGGGCTAAAACTTCCCTGAATCAATACTTATGCTAAAAAAAGCTTCAATAATATAGGAATAAGGCCATGTTCAACAAAAGTGTTTTTAATGTTTTTTTTGGCAACAAAACCTATTTTGGCAGTAAAGAAGTTGCTTTTTTTTTTAATTCATATTTGCTCCGTTTTTGCCACATTTTTGCAACATTTATTCCCACATTTTTTTCTGCATTTTATGGGGTTTTTTTTGCTACATTTACCTTGTTTTTGATGGCATTTTTGCCTGTTTTTTGCTGCATTTTTCCCTCATTTTTGCTGCTTTTTTAAATTGTTTTTTTGCTGAATTTGTTTTACCTTTTTTGCTACATTTTTCAGTCATTTTTTGCTACATTTTTCAATCATTTTTTGCTGCATTTTTACATCTTTTTTGCAACATTTTTCCTTATTTTTTCTTCATTTTTGCCTTTTTTTGCTACATTTTTCAGTCTTTTTGTGGTGCTTTTTTACCATGTTTTCAGGTGATTTTTTTCCCTTATTTTTGGCTTCATTTGCCTATTTTTTTGCTACATTTTTCTGTCATTTTTGCTGCATATTTTCCTGGGGTTTTTTTTCTACATTTTCCCTCATTTTTTACTGCATTTTTAGCTGGTTTTTTTCTACATTTTTTCCTCATTTTTTGCTGCATTTCTCCTAATTTTTTGCAGCATTTTTCTTGCGTTTTTCCCTATTTTTTTGCAGTTTTTCTTACCTTTTTTGCTGAATTTTTTTCCCTTATTTTTTTGCCTCCTTTTTGCATTTATTTTTTTACTACATTTTTCAGTCATTTTTTGCTGCATATTTACCTCTTTTTTTCTACATTTTTTTTCCTGCATTTTCCCCTAATTGTTGGCTGTATTTTTACCTGTTTTTTTCTACATTTTTTCCCTCATTTTTTGCTACATTTTTACATATTTTTTTTCTGCATTTTTACCTCAAGTGAAAAGCTGCAGTACGGCTGACAGATGGAAATTAGTGATGAGGAGGAGGTGGGTGAGTAGATCCCTAAATCAGTGACATCGGGAGCAGTGGACTCCCCACAGACCATTATGAAGGGAGCTTCAGGCTACCCAGATTGGGCCAAGGGGCCACTACAGGGAGCACAGAGCTGAGCTGCAGTACTGGGAGCGGCCACTACAGGGAGCACAGAGCTGAGCTGCAGTACTGAGAGCTGCCACTACAGGGAGCACAGAGCTGAGCTGCAGTACTGAGAGCGGCCACTACAGGGTGCACAGAGCTGAGCTGCAGTACTGAGAGTGGCCACTACAGGGAGCACAGAGCTGAGCTACAGTACTGAGAGCGGCCACTACAGGGAGCACAGAGCTGAGCTGCAGTACTGAGAGCGGCCACTACAGGGTGCACAGAGCTGAGCTGCAGCACTGAGAGCGGCCACCAAAGGGTGTACAGAGCTGAGCTGTAGTACTGAGAGCGGCCACTACAGGGAGCACAGAGCTGAGCTGCAGTACTGAGAGCGGCCACTACAGGGTGCACAGAGCTGAGCTGCAGTACTGAGAGTGGCCACTACAGGGAGCACAGAGCTGAGCTACAGTACTGAGAGCGGCCACTACAGGGAGCACAGAGCTGAGCTGCAGTACTGAGAGCGGCCACTACAGGGTGCACAGAGCTGAGCTGCAGCACTGAGAGCGGCCACCAAAGGGTGTACAGAGCTGAGCTGTAGTACTGAGAGCGGCCACTACAGGGAGCACAGAGCTGAGCTGCAGTACTGAGAGCGGCCACTACAGGGAGCACAGAGCTGAGCTGCAGTACTGAGAAAGGCCACTAGAGGGAACACAGAGCTGAGCTGCAGTACTGAGAGCGGCCACTACAGGGAGCACAGAGCTGAGCTACAGTACTGAGAGCGGCCACTACAGGGAGCACAGAGCTGAGCTGCAGTACTGAGAGCGGCCACTACAGGGTGCACAGAGCTGAGCTGCAGCACTGAGAGCGGCCACCAAAGGGTGTACAGAGCTGAGCTGTAGTACTGAGAGCGGCCACTACAGGGAGCACAGAGCTGAGCTGCAGTACTGAGTGCGGCCACTAGAGGGAGCACAGAGCTGAGCTGCAGTACTGAGAGCGGCTATTACAGGGAGAACAGAGCTGAGCTGCAGTACTGAGAGCGGCCACTACAGGGAGCACTGAGCTGAGCTGCAGTACTGAGAGCGGCCACTACAGGGAGCACTGAGCTGAGCTGCAGTACTGAGAGCGGCCATTACAGGGAGAACAGAGCTGATCTGCAGTACTGAGAGCGGCCACTAGAGGGAACACAGAGCTGAGCTGCAGTACTGAGAGCGGCCACTACAGGGAGCACTGAGCTGAGCTGCAGTACTGAGAGCGGCCACTAAAGGGAGCACAGAGCTGAGCTGCAGTACTCAGAACGGCCACTACAGGGAACACAGAGCTGAGCTGCAGTACTGAGAGCGGCCACTACAGGGTGTACAGAGCTAAGCTGCAGTACTGAAAGCGGCCACTACAGGGAGCACAGAGCTGAGCTGCAGTAGTGAGAGCGGCCACTAGAGGGAACACAGAGCTGAGCTGCAGTACTGAGAACGGCCACTAGAGGGAACACAGAGCTGAGCTGCAGTACTGAGAGCGGCCACTACAGGGAACACAGAGCTGAGCTGCAGTACTGAGAGCGGCCACTACAGGAAGCACAGAGCTGAGCTGCAGTACTGAGAGCGGCCACTACAGGGTGTACAGAGCTGAGCTGCAGTACTGAGAGCGGCCACTAGAGGGAACACAGAGCTGAGCTGCAGTACTGAGAGCGGCCACTACAGAGAGCACTGAGCAGAGCTGCAGTACTGAGAGCGGCCACTACATGGAGCACAGAGCTGAGCTGCAGTACTGAGTGCGGCCACTAGAGGGAGCACAGAGCTGAGCTGCAGTACTGAGAGCGACTATTACAGGGAGAACAGAGCTGAGCTGCAGTACTGAGAGCGGCCATTACAGGGAGAACAGAGCTGATCTGCAGTACTGAGAGCGGCCACTAGAGGGAACACAGAGCTGAGCTGCAGTACTGAGAGCGGCCACTACAGGGAACACAGAGCTGAGCTGCAGTACTGAGAGCGGCCACTACAGGGTGTACAGAGCTAAGCTGCAGTACTGAAAGCGGCCACTACAGGGAGCACAGAGCTGAGCTGCAGTAGTGAGAGCGGCCACTAGAGGGAACACAGAGCTGAGCTGCAGTACTGAGAGCGGCCACTACAGGGAACACAGAGCTGAGCTGCAGTACTGAGAGCGGCCACTACAGGAAGCACAGAGCTGAGCTGCAGTACTGAGAACGGCCACTACAGGGTGTACAGAGCTGAGCTGCAGTACTGAGAGCGGCCACTACAGGAAGCACAAAGCTGCAGTACTGAAAGCGGCCACTACAGGGAGCACAGAGCTGAGCTGCAGTAGTGAGAGCGGCCACTACAGGGTGCACAGAGCTGAGCTGCAGTACTGAGAGCAGCCACTACAGGGAGCACAGAGCTGAGCTGCAGTACTGAGAGCTGCCACTACAGGGAACACAGAGCTGAGCTGCAGTACTGAGAGCGGCCACTACAGGGAGCACAGAGCTGAGCTGCAGTACTGAGAGCGGCCACTACAGGGAACACAGAGCTGAGCTGCAGTACTGAAAGCGGCCACTACAGGGAACACAGAGCTGAGCTGCAGTACTGAGAGCGGCCACTACAGGGAACACAGAGCTGAGCTGCAGTACTGAGAGCGGCCACTACAGGGTGCACAGAGCTGAGCTGCAGTACTGAGAGCGGCCACTACAGGGTGCACAGAGCTGAGCTGCAGTACTGAGAGCAGCCACTACAGGGAGCACAGAGCTGAGCTGCAGTACTGAGAGCGGCCACTATAGGGTGCACAGAGCTGACCGCAGTTCTGAGAGCAGCCACTACTGGGTGTACAGAGCTGATCTGCAGTATTGAGAGTGATTACTAGAGGGAGCACAGAGCTGAGCTGCAGTACTGAGAGCGGCCACTACAGGGAGCACAGAGCTGGGCTGCAGTACTGAGAACGGCCACTACAGGGTGTATAGAGCTGAGCTGCAGCACTGAGAGCGGCCACTACAGGGAGCACAGAGCTGTGCTGCAGTTCTGAGAACAGCCACTACAGGGAGCACAGAGCTGAGCTGCAGTACTGAGAGCGGCCACTACAGGGAACACAGAGCTGAGCTGCAGTACTGAGAGTGGCCACTACAGGGAGCACAGAGCTGAGCTGCAGTACTAAGAGCAGCCACTACAGGGTGCACAGAGCTGAACTGCAGTACTGAGAGCGGCCACTACAGGGTGCACAGAGCTGATCTGCAGTACTGAGAATGGCCACTACAGGGAGCACAGAGCTGAGCTGCAGTACTGAGAGCAGCCACTACAGGGTGCATAGAGCTGAACTGCAGTACTGAGAGCGGCCACTACAGGGTGCACAGAGCTGATCTGCAGTACTGAGAATGGCCACTACAGGGTGCACAGAGCTGAGCTGCAGTACTGAGAGTGGCCACTACAGGGAGTACAGAGCTGTGCTACAGTACTGAGAGTGGCCACTACAGGGTGCACAGAGCTGAGCTGCAGTACTGAGAGAGGCCACTACAGGGTGTACAGAGCTGAGCTGCAGTACTGAGAATGGCCACTACAGGGAGCACAGAGCTGAGCTGCAGTACTGAGAGCAGCCACTACAGGGTGCACAGAGCTGAACTGCAGTACTGAGAGTGGCCACTACAGGGTGTACAGAGCTGATCTGCAGTACTGAGAATGGCCACTACAGGGTGCACAGAGCTGAGCTGCAGTACTGAGAGCGGCCACTACAGGGTGCACAGAGCTGAACTGCAGTACTGAGAGTGGCCACTACAGGGTGTACAGAGCTGATCTGCAGTACTGAGAATGGCCACTACAGGGAGCACAGAGCTGAGCTGCAGTACTGAGAGCAGCCACTACAGGGTGCACAGAGCTGAACTGCAGTACTGAGAGTGGCCACTACAGGGTGTACAGAGCTGAGCTGCAGTACTGAGAGCAGCCACTACAGGGAGCACAGAGCTGAGCTGCAGTACAGAGAGCGGTCACTACAGGGTGTACAGAGCTAAGCTGCAGTACTGAAAGCGGCCACTACAGGGAACACAGAGCTGAGCTGCAGTAGTGAGAGCAGCCACTAGAGGGAACACAGAGCTGAGCTGCAGTACTGAGAACGGCCACTAGAGGGAACACAGAGCTGAGCTGCAGTACAGAGAGCGGCCACTACAGGAAGCACAGAGCTGAGCTGTAGTACTGAGAGCGGCCACTACAGGGAGCACAGAGCTGAGCTGCAGTACTGATAGCGGCCACTACAGGGTGTACAGAGCTGAGCTGCAGTACTGAGAGCAGCCACTACAGGGAGCACAGAGCTGAGCTGCAGTACTGAGAGCGGCCACTACAAGAAGCATAGAGCTGAGCTGCAGTACTGAGAGCGGCCACTACAGGGTGCACAGAGCTGATCTGCAGTACTGAGAGCGGCCACTACAGGGAGCACAGAGCTGAGCTGCAGTACTGAGAACGGCCACTAGAGGGAACACAGAGCTGAGCTGCAGTACTGAGAGCGGCCACTACAGGGAGCACAGAGCTGAGCTGTAGTACTGAGAGCGACCACTACAGGGAGCACAGAGCTGAGCTGCAGTATTGATAGCGGCCACTACAGGGTGTACAGAGCTGAGCTGCAGTACTGAGAGCGGCCACTACAGGGAGCACAGAGCTGAGCTGCAGTAATGAGAGCAGCCACCACAGAGAGCACAGAGCTGAGCTGCAGTACTGAGAGCGACCACTACAGGGAGCACAGAGCTGAGCTGCAGTATTGATAGCGGCCACTACAGGGTGTACAGAGCTGAGCTGCAGTACTGAGAGTGGCCACTAGATGGTGCACAGAGCTGTGCTGCAGTACTGAGAGCGGCCACTACAGGGTGTACAGAGCTGAGCTGCAGTACTGAGAGCAGCCACTACAGGGAGTACTGAGCTGAGCTGCAGTACTGAGAGCGGCCACTACAGGGTGCACAGAGCTGAGCTGCAGTACTGAGAACGGCCACTACAGGGAGCACAGAGCTGAGCTGCAGTACTGAGAGCTGCCACTACAGGGTGCACAGAGCTGAGCTGTAGTACTGAGAGTGGCCACTAGATGGTGCACAGAGCTGAGCTGCAGTACTGAGAGCGGCCACTACAGGGAGCACGGAGCTGAGCTGTCATGACTTTGTCCTTCCAGATGACATAGGACCTGCTACCAATTGATCCTATAGCGATTACCCACCTTAAGGATCCATGTCTTTCCTAAACAAAACATGTAACAAAAAACCTACCAGAGATCCTCGGATCGCCCGGACACCCCAGACTGCAGCACATATGATTGCATCCATTGTCTCCAGCCTCTTTCTCTCCGCTTTTCATCGCTCTTTACGGCGGTATATGTTGGCGCTTTATAAATAAATGATAATAATAATAATTTTAAAAAAAAAAGCGCTTTGGCGTTTGGTTGAGAAATGTGAAGTCTGTTATTATTAAAGAGGGTCCTTGAAATTGAGAAACGCAAAATGTGGGCACAGTTTCGTTAAAATATAGGTTTTAAGAGTAACTCCCTTTGTGCTGCAGCATAATAGTTCATCACTTAGCTTTCAAAATCTCCCCAGGTTTCCTCAAATAACATTTACGCTATCAGCAATTACAACAGACTTACTTTTCCTTCAGGACCAATGCGGCAATCAGTACTTTGTGTTGTTCTATTTAAAGATATTGAAAGCGAAATAATAGATATTTGAGTTGATCTATCCACTACTACAGCTCATTGTTTTGCAACTTCAAGCCTTAGAGGTTGAGAAGTTTTCAGTCCTCCAGGTTCTCCTTCGTACTCTTGAGAAGTCTTGACCGCTAGGAGAACCTATTGACTTCTAGGTGGTTTTTAGTGGCGACCTCTGCTGGAAGGAATGATGTACTGCAAGGGTGAAGTGATCACATCGCTGACAAGGGATTTGTAGAGTCGGGAACCCAACTAGAAGAGGTCAACAATGATAATGACACAACTGAAAGTGGATGTGAGCTTTCTGTGTTGTACACATTTCTGTCACGCTAGATACAGAGAAGTACCCAGTGAGCGAACGGCGAAAGGGAATGGAAACCCTGTGTCTAGGGAAGAGGGAGATGGTGACCCCTGACCAAGCCTACCGCTGGGCCCTTGGTTCCCTCACTGCCCTAGATAGGTTCCTCTCCCATGCACCGAGCAGGATACCTGACACTGGCTGACCCTAATTTGGACCCTAGGTTGGGATTGGATGGGATGAGCGCTTAGTCAACCCTACTGAGTACTAAAGGACAAACCGGGATAATAAACAAGGGAAGGAAACAACAACATCTTATCTCCAGATGCATCAGGAAGATGAGCTGCCAACAACAACCAGGTTACACTAAAAGAATGCGAGTCGTCTGCTTGCACTGAAGACTTGTGAAGGGTATAGGACTTATCACCAGTACTGAGAATGGAAAAATTAGAGGGAAATTCTGATGAAAAGCAGTTGAAAGTGTGAGGAACTGTGCAGGGTCCTAAAGGGAACGGGATGAAAATAAAGCAGAGGAGATACATAGGATACCAAATATACCAAGCAGTAATAATAGAATGTGAGGGAGCGGTTTGCGAGGTCAAACTCTGTGACTTTCTATTGCCGGACACCACAGGACAGTCTGTCACCCGTGGCAATCTTGATTGATAAAGTAGAATAGTTGCCCCCAGGACCACCTAGCATATAGAAAATCCACTTTTGTTTGGGACTTACATAAACCCTGGCCCCTTTTAAAGCCAAATTTGCCGGAATTGTTTCAGAAAATTCTAGACAATCTTAACCAATTTGGGACTGTTGCCAACTGATAGGGGGTGGACCTACAGAATCACTTCCCCTGGTGGATCGGAGGATCCCTAATCTAATGTTATGAGCTGCCCTTTACATACAGAAATGCTATGATTAGAACGTGTAACACAAGGCTGCGGACGTGAAGCGATACCTCATGGAGACCTTCCTACAAGTCATTTGGTGTGGTGGCTGTGTGGAGTGGCCGCCACGCTCACCTGACCTGACCCCATTGACATTGACATTCACAGACTTCTTTCTGTGAGGTCACATCAAACAGCAGGTGTATGCGACCCCTCCACCAACATTGCAGGACCTACGACGACGTATTACAGATGCTTGTGCAAACGTGTCACCTACCATATTGCACAGCGTGCAGCAAGATACAGTATGCTGTCCAGAGTCCAGATGTGCATTGCAGCTGACGGGGGCCACTCCGAGCATCAAAGTTAAATGAGCGCCATATGCGTGACCAGCATTCAATGTTTTGGGTTCAATGTTTTGGGGGGTCATGGGTTTCATATCATAGCATATCTGTATGCAAGGTGTCGATTCGTATTGAATTGATGATGCCCTACAATTTTTTAATTCACTTTTTTTCTCTATCGCGTTCCGTTTTCGAGATAAAAATGCTAACTCCGTTGTTTTCCACCAGGTGGCGCTATAGGTGGTTTCATTGCGTAGCGCATGGCTACTTTACTATACCTAGACACCACTTCTATGCCTATAGCTGCCGCCGTTCTCAAGTTAATGGCGTTGGACAGGATATGGGTGGACACACTGTATTCAGGTAACTGGGAAATTACCAAGACTGGGTTTGCGTTAAAATGTCTGAAATGAGTTGGTACAGTCCTAGGACACCTCAGAGTGTTACATGCCTTTTTAGGATATTGACATAGCCTTTATAAAGGCAAAGACAGGAATTGCAGGAGCCACTATGACATGAATCTGGATAGTGAGAGAACGTTATAGCTTTGCCATAGAGATAAGGAAATAAAGCACTGAATAAACATTACTGATTGGGTATGACAGCATCTGCTTAACTATAGCCATATATCTTTAGGCCACTTGGACATTACCAAGGCTGGGTTTGCATTAAATGTGTGAAATTAGTTGGATACAGTCCTAGGAGACCTCAGAGTGTTACTCATCTTTTTAGGGCATTAACATAGCCTGTATAAAAGCAGAGGCAGGAAATGCAGCAGCCACTTTGGGATGAATCTGGATAGTAAGAGAATGTTACAGCTTTGCCATAGAGATAAGGAAAGGAAGCACTGAATAAACATTACTGATAGTGTGTGACAGCATGGCTAACGTCTGATTAACCATAGCCATATATCTTGAGGTCACTTGGACATTACCAAGGCTTTGTTTGCGTTAATATGTCTGAAATGAGGTGGATACAGTCCTTCGACACCTCAGGGTGTTACACGTCTTTTTAGGGCATTGACGTACTTCAAATTAAAAATAAAAAAAATCGTCGAAGCTGGCAAATTAGAATTTTAAAAGAATTGGCTCCTCCGTCTCTACTTGTATCACTCGGAAGGTTGATGCGGTAGAAACCTGACCACGTTACACTATACATTTCTCCCTTTGCATCTGAGATATCTCTTCATCTTTCCACGACTATATTACAGACCGTCGAGTCTTCCAGGTAACTTACACTGCGCGGCGAAATGTCATTTGGTGCCGTCTTTTTTGTATTTGATCAGGCTTATATTATGAGCTGTGAATGATAGCAGGATGTCTTTGTGAAGCCCCAGCAGTGCAAAATAATGCCGCGGATGTAGTGACAAAAAACAAGCTCTATGTGACGAGCCGTAGTTCAAAGAGAGGTGAATTATCAAGCCTTGTGCCGAGATGGTGCACCGCGTCTACCTGCAGCTAGCGAGATACTCTATACCTAAGACCTGCTGTCTTGGCTTTGGCAGAGATTTCTCCTTCCTGATTTAGCTTCTGGTTCTTCCATCACTCAGGATATTACGGAATTTCTTCTTGCTCTAATCCCCTGACCACGTGTAACAAAAAGAGCGGAGAACATAGCTGACTTCTCACCGACACCTCTTTTTGGATGAATGTCTTTTAGACGGATGGAAGAATAATTAGTTACGGAGAGCGGAAGTTTCCTCTAAGCAATAAAATGAGTTATCCGCACTATTAATAGCGGCAGTAACTAATTCTTATGCTAAACCAGGTTTCAAAAATACTGGACGTTGGCAAAAAAAAATAGGCAAAATAATATCTTGGTCCAACAACTACACATAAATGATAGAGATGTCCATCATGTCGATAAACCTCGGGGCAGAGATGATGTGAGTCTTTTTGGAATCGGACACCTTGTAATGGTGACCCATTTCTTCTGGTAACTCATTCTTATGCTAAACCGGGCTTCGAAACAAGTAGACGTTGGCCAAAAAATAGGCAAAAATGATATCATGGTCCAACAATTAGTCATGGATGATAGAGATGTCCACCATGTCGATAAACCTCTGTACAGCCATGATGTGAGTCTTTGAGGAATTGGACACCCTGTAATGGTGACCAATTTGTTCTGGTTGGCCGTATAGTCCATTTCGTAGGAAAGCCACCACCAGAAAACTATGAGAAATAGATTTTATGGAACAGGGTTGACTCGGTGAGAAAACAACTTTGGGTGCCGTAGTGTAGCTTCAGAGACCTTCAGTTGTATATGGATGACTATGTAGGACTTTTTTGGGGACATGTGCTCAGATTTCAACAGGAAACAAAAGTCGGACATGTTCATCAACCACTTATTCTCTTCCACCAAGATCAATGGGAGTCAACGAAGCAACACAGTAGACTAATGTCATCAGCACCTGCCGATATCTCGGCATCGACAGGTTCGGCCTACACTGCAATGCCTGTGGGGGCTCCGGTCAACTGATCGTCTGCAAAGATGAATATTGGGCAAGTTCGATATGATTGTGATGACCCATGGTGACTTTCTCATAGAGTATACAACAGAGATGACCGAGATATATGCCAGACGAACGATCAGCCGAAGAATTGCTCCGGACGTCCAGCTTAACACCGATTCCACTTACCGTATCTAGAAATAACAATTTATTTCTTAAAAAAAATATCCTCCACAAATATCAATTAAAGTCTTTAGTCCGATGAGCGTCATCATCTTAATAATCGGTGCTACTATTTTTGGACGGTCTAAAAATGATGCTTGATAATCTAAAAGGCAATAAAAAAATTACTACAACGGCTCACAACCATTAGGGTTTATGTTAGATAAGTGTGACCCCAACCTAAAAATCATGAAAAAAAAACATTAAAAAACTACATTAATATTTATTAAAAAATTACTATAAAATTACCATAAAAATCATCAAAAACCTACTATAAAAATAATTTAAAAATACAAGAAAAAATATTAAATATAATATTACTATAAAAATCATTAAAACATTAATAGAAAATGACTGTGAAAGTCATTAAAAATTACTACAAAATTGCTAGAAAAATCATACAAAATTACTGTTAATCATTAAAAAAGTATAACATTACTATAAAAATAACTAAACAATTTCTATAAAATTAGAATGAAAATTATTAAAAAATTGCGATAAAAATAATTTAAAATGACTATAAAATTTACTGTGAAAATTAAAAATGACCATATAATTACTATAAAAATAATGAAAAATTGCTATAAAATTACTGTCATTAAAAATTACTAAAAACAATTACTGTAAAAAAAATTATAACAGTACTATAAAAATTATTAAAAATGACCATATAATTACTATAAAATTCATTAAAAAATTAATATAAAATTACTATAAAAGTCATTTAAACATTACTAAGAAATTACTATACAAATCATTAGTACTATAAAAATTAAAAATGAGCATCTCATTGCAATAAAAATCATTACAAATTTCAATAAAAGTAATTAAAATCACTATAAAAATCACAAAAAATTACTATAAAAAGATTAAAATATGTAATATGAAAATGTTTGTTCATTTTTTTACTTTATTCCATTATTATTTCTAACTATACTGATAGCAGAGGAAGACAAAAAATAAAATAAAAACATAAAGACAATAATAATACAAAAAATAAAAATAAAAACTACATTTTTACAGCCGTTTTGCAGTGTGAAAGTCACTTTTTGTGGTTGAAGTATGATTACATCCAGTCCTTGTTAAGTCACACTTCTTTAATGATAAGGTATGTATTAATGCACTTTCCCCAGTAATGACACAATGTCCCCATAGTAGGTGTCACCTCAACGTAATGTGACTGCTTCCTGACTTGAGACGTTTCCCGCTCTACACTTTTCCTTTGTACCATATAGCCCTATCACCTTTTTTTTTTGCACCCGCCTGTCAGACGTTTCCGTCACAATGACGCATACACCATCTATAATGACTGGTAGTATAAAAAAAATTGTTCCCGTAAAGGTTTCTTGTCTCTTTATTTGGGATATTGTTCAGTACAGGTTTCTGGCTGACAAGTTGTTGCAGTATAAAATTAATTATTTAATTTAATTTTAAAATTTGCATTATTTTTTATAAAAAAATATCTAAAATACACAAAAACTAAATAAAAAAATCTTGATGGGAAAACTGTTTTGACGTTTATCGAAGGTGACAATATATTTTTTTTAACTTTGTCAGTTCTAAATAAAATAATTATAAAGTAAATAAATATGTTATATATATATATATATATATATATATATATATATATATGTATAGGACGATTATCAAAGCCTGTATAAAAGCAAAAACAGGAAATGCAGCAGCCATTCTGTTTGTGAATCTGGAAAGTGAGAGGACGTCATAGCTCAGAGTTTAGCTGTAGAGATAGGAAAAGCAAGAAATAATACAAATAGTATGTGACAGCACAGCAGTGAAGGAGATTAGCCATTATGTTATCGGAAAACTGCAAATTCAGTGAAAATTTACCAGCACCAATAGGAACCTTAAATTTGGTGCATATAGAATATTGATATTTATCAAAAATGTAATAAGATGCTATTGTGTATTATGTAGCCTGGATAAAAGAGGAAGATCCAGTTGATTCTAAAAGGCTAATCTGCAGGAAAAGGACAGAGCTGCTTCGGAATGGTTAATCTGGAAAAAGGAGGACAGAGCTGCTTCCAAATAGTCAATCAGCAAGAGGATGACAGAGCTGCTTATAAATAGTTAATCTGTAAAAAAAGGCCAGAGCTGCTTCTAAGGATTTGGTTCTGTTTGCACATAGGTTCAGATGCAAGAGCATTGGAAGCGATATACTAATGACCCTCTTCTTCAGGTGTCAGCCGAGGGTCATGTGACTTTAATGCGATCTTGCGGAGAAGCGGGAAGGAGCACTTTCTCCCCATCTCCTCCGCTGCCTGTCTCTGCATACATCACGCTGCAGTCAGATGACATGCGAGTGCAGTGCGATGTTTCACACGCTCCCATAGACTTGTATGGGGGTGCATGAGCTGAGAATCGCTGCCAAATGTAGCATGCTGCAATTTATTTCTCAGGCCGATATGACATGAGAAATCAATCAGAGATGGACACTGCCCCATAGTTTTGCACTAGAATGAGAACAATCTGATCTTTATCGGATTGCACTCCTCTATGCAAAACTCAAGTTGAACCGTACCCTAAATAGTCAATCTGAAAGAGGATGAAAGAGCTGCTTATAAAAAGTTATTCTACAAGAGAAGGACAGAGCTACTTCTAAATGGTTAATCTGGAAAAAAGGAGGACACAGCTGTTTCTAAATGGTCAATCTGCAAGAAGATGACAGCGCTGCTTGTAAATGGTTACTCTGCAAGAGGATGACAGAGCTTCTAAAGGGTTAATCTGCAAGAGAGGGACAGAGCTGCTTCTGAATGGTTCATCTGGAAAAATGAGGACACAGCTGCTTCTAAATGGTCAATTTACAAAAGGATGAAAGCTATTTATTAAGGGTTAATCTGCAAGAGAAGGACAAAGCTGCTTTTGAATGTTCAATCTGGAAAAAGGAAGATGCAGCTGCTTCTAAATGGTCAATCTGCAAGAGGATGACAGAGCTGCTCATAAATGGTTAATCTGTAAAATGATATGAGAGCTGCTTATAAATGGTTAGTCTGTAAAAAGGAGGATAGAGCTGCTTCTTAATGGTCAATCTGCACAAAAATGACAGAGCTGCTTATAAATGGTTAATATGCAAAAAGGAAGACAGAGTTTCATCTAAATGATCAATCTGCAAGAGTATGAAAGAGCTGCTTATAAAGGGTTAATCTGAAAGAGAAGGATAGAGCTGCTTCTGAATGGTTAATCTGGAAAAAGGAGAACAGAACTGCTTCTAAATGGTCAATCTGCAAGACGATGAAAAGCTGTTTATAAAGTGTTAATCTACAAGGGAAGGAAAGAGCTGTTTCTGAATGGTTAATCTTGAAAAAAAGAGGACACAGCTGTTTCTAAATGCTCAATCCGCAAGAAGATGATAGAGCTGCTTATAAATGGTTAATCTAAAGAAAGAGGGCAGAGCTGCTTCTGAAGTGTTACTCTGCAAACAGAAGGTTGTGGTTGCTTGCAAACAGTTAATCAGCTACAGTTCCAGGATTGCATGCTTTGCAGCCTGGCCGGTGGACTAAGACGCAACGCGGTCCGACGACATAAGTAGAACTATTAGGGTCGGGCACCATCGTGGATGTCACAGTTGTGCGGTATATCACAATTATTTTCTATATCCTTTCCTCTGCCGCAGTATAAGCCTATTTCTCCATGGGAGTCTCTGAAGAACAGATCGACTGGAATGTTTTCTCACTTGAAAAGATCTCATATAAATCCCACCATTAATTAATTAGTGTTTTTTCCTTACAGACATGTGATTAAATGTAAGGTGATGGCCAATTTTGATTGAGTAACTTACACTCTGGCTTCTTGTAGTTCTCAGAAGATGACAGTGCATAATAATTAAGATCTACAGCCCAACTCCCTTCTGTCTTACATGAAAGGAGAGACGCAACGCTCTAGGGGAGACGGGCTTATGCTGCGCTACATCGCTGCTTCCGGAAAAAAAATAACTTCCATTAGTTAAGTCACCCATGTTTGCCCATACGTCTGCTGTAGCTAAACTGGAAACTGTGCACCCAACATATTTACACCGGTTTGGTTTAATCTCATCTTTACTCTTGATCACCAGGGATAAGAGGTTTTCAGTTCTCTAGACCACCAGAGATAATATAAAAATCTATCTTTATAGTAGTGAACTTTTAAAAGGGATGTTATTACAATTCCACAGTCACCCAAAAAGAGAGAGGTGCCCTTAATTACAAAGGACATAGGAATGAAGTATTTCACTTCCCTAGCCCACCAGGGAAAAAAGTTGGAATTCCCCCCTTTGTTAATTTTAACACAATATACATACATATAATAAAACATTTAATGCAAAATAAATATAGAGATTATTAAAATCATTGTTTGGGTTCCTAGCCACCAAAGGGACCAAAGGGAGAGAGGGGGCGCTAAGGAGTTGTGTGAAGAACATTAGCACAGAGCTCCCCCACCTCTTTCAATCTATATCTATATTCCAGTTATGAATTAAACTCTTCTTTCTCTTGACCACCAGGGATGTGGGTAATAACCTTATTCACTCTCTAGACCACCAGGACAACAGTTGAAATTTACTACCTTCTTGATTTTTGTTTTGTTTTAATGTAACTATAGACATTATATGTTCTGCCAAATACAAGGTCACCCGAATTGATGAATGGGACATTGCAGACCCCCTAGACCCGATACTGGAGCCTGACTTAAATTGGTTTTCACCTTTGACCACCTCTCTCTATCTATATCAGCCTGTATTAGATTCCAGTTATGAATTTAACTCTTCTTTCTCTTGACCACAAGGGATGTGGGCAATAATTATTTCAGTTCCCTAGACCACCAGGACAAAAAAGTTGAAATGTATTACCTTCCTATTTTGTTTGTAGTTTTATTGTAACCAGAATAATATCTATATAGATATATGTTCTGACAATCCCAAGGTCACCCAAATAGAGGAAACATTGTAGAATTTTGTCAAAGACCCCTTAGACCCGACGCTAGACTCTAATCAACACTAGATTTGCATAAGTTGTGGGCAATAATTATTTCAATTCCCTAGACCACCAGGACAAAAGTTGAAAGTTATAACCTTCTTTTGTTTTTTTTGTAGTTTTAATGTAACTAGAGCAATATCTATATGGATAAATGTTCTGCCAATCACAAAGTCACCCAAATAGAGGAAACATTGTAGACTTTTGTCAAAGACCCCCCCCAGACCCGACGCTAGACTCTAATCAACACTAGATTTGAATTAGTTTTTCACCCTTGACCACCAGGGACGTGGGCAATATTTTTTTCAGTTCCCTAGACCACCAGGACAAAAGTTGAAATTTATTACCTTCCTATTTTTTTTTTTTGTTGTTTTAATGTAACCAGGGCAACATCTATGTAGATAATATATGTTCTACCAATCCCAAGGTCACACAAACAGATGGAGGGGACATTGTAGACTTGTGTTGAAGACCCCATACCTAATCAATACTAGATATGAATTAAATCGTTTTTCACCCTTGACCACCAGGGATGTGGATAAAAATTGTTTCAGTTCTCTAGACCAAAAGGGAAAGAAAAAAACATTCACTAATTTATTGTGTTTTTAAAACAACAAGGACAACATTTATATGGATATTCTGAAGATCCCAAGCTTTCCCAAAAAGATTAATGGGGAACAGCACTTTTGTCAAGGCGTTTATATCATTGTTCTTCACCCTTGACCACCAGGGATGTGGGCAATAATTATTTCAGTTCCCTAGACCGTCAGGGGCAAAAAAACAGAATTCACCGATCTGCTGTGTTTTGAAAGCAGCAGAGCAACATTTATATGGATATACTGTCTTGAAAATTCCAAGATCTCCCAAAGTGATGAAGGTGGGAATAGGACTTTTGTCAAGGAGTTAAGGTCACTGTTCTTCACCCTTGACCACCAGGGATGTGGGCAATAATTATTTAATTTCCCTAAACCACCAGGGGCAAAAAAGGCAGAATTCACCAATCTGCTGTGTTTTTAAAGCAGCAGAGCAACATTTATATGAATATTCTATGTTTTGGAGATCCCAAGTTCTCCCAAAGAGATGAAGGGGGAATAAGACTTATCACTGATGTCACTGGACTTCTTAACACTAGAACTACTGGACTCGAGACACCTATATAGAAATACATGGTGCAAAGTAGTCAAAATGACTACCTCAGTAGTTCTAGTGTTAAACCAGATGCAGCAGTAAGGTATTGGACACCACGTGCCACATAAATTAACTTCATTTTTACCCTTGACCACCAGGGACAATGGCAATAACTCTTTGATTTCCCTAAATTCCCTAGGGATGAGGATTCTTTTTCACATCTCTAGACCACCAGGGAACTTTAGACAACAATGGAACCAAATTTAATTTTTACACTAGACCACCAGAGACAATGGCAATAACACTTTGATTTCCCCAGATTCCCTAGGAATGAGAACATTCATTTTTTTTTCACCTCTCTAGACCACCAGGGAACTTTAGGCCACAATATACCACCAGGGAACTTTAGACCACAATTGAACCAAATTTCATTTTTACCCTTGACCACCAGGGACAATGGCAATAACTCTTTGATTTCCCTAGACCCCATAGGGATGAGAACATTAACTTTTTTTCACATCTCTAGACCACCACGGAACTTTAGACCACAATGGAACCAAATTTTATTTTTACACTAGACCACCAGGGACAATGGCAATATCTCTTTAATTTCCCTAGACCCTTAGGGATGAGTATTTTTTTCACATCTCTAGACCACCAGGGAACTTTAGACCACAATGGAATCGAATTTAATTTTTACACTAGACCACCAGGGACAATGGCAATTAGTCTTTGATTTCCCAGATTCCCTAGGGATGATAACATTAACTTTACTTCGTATCACTAGACCACCACGAAACTTGAGACCACAATGGAACCGAATTTTATTTTTACACTAGACCACCAGGGACAATGCCAATAACTCTTTCATTTCCGTACATTTTCTAGGGATGAGGATTTTTTTCACATCTCTAGACCACCAGGGAATTGTAGACCACAATGAAACCGAATTTAATTTTTACACTTGACCACCAGGGACAATAGCAATTAGTCTTTGATTTTCCTAGACCCCTAGGGTTGAGAACATTAACCTTTTTCGCATCTCTAGACCACCACGGAACTTTAGACCACAATGGAACTGAATTTTATTTTTACTCTAGACCACCAGGGACAATGCCAATGACTCTTTGATTTCTCTAAATTTTCTAGGGATGAGAATTTTTTTTCACATCTCTAGACCACCAGGGAACTGTAGACCACAATGGAACAAAATTTCATTTTTACACTTGACCACCAGGGACAATGACAATAACGCTTTAATTTCCCCAGATTCCGAAAGGATGAGAACATTCACTTTTTTTCACATCTCTAGACCACCAGGGAACTTTAGACCACAATGGAACCAAATTTTATTTTTACACTAGACCATCAGGGACAATGGCAATAACTCTTTCATTTCCCTAAACCCTTAGGGATGAGGATTTTTTTTTTCACATCTCTAGACCACCAGGGAACTTTAGACCACAATAGACCACCAGGGAACTTTAGATCACAATGGAACCAAATTTCATTTTTACCCTTGACCACCAGGGACAATGGCAATAACTCTTTCATTTCCCTAGACCCTTAGGGATGAGGATATTTTTTTTTCACATCTCTAGACCACCAGGGAACTTTAGACCACAATGGAATCATTAATTCCTACCATTGCCCTATCATCCTGTGACCCCTGTGCAAAAGTTTATGCACCCCCCCCCCAGACTTCACCATACAACATTTCCCTTCTCGCAGCCACAAAATATATACAAACTTCTTTCCGTCCTTGCGTTCCGTGAGTTTTTGTGTTTTCCTGGATCCAGGGAGGAAATGTCTTCCCATTGAAATGCTAATGGCAGAGTAAGCTGCATAATCATACAGCATCCCCTATGGGCCCATGTATAATTTACACATAAAATGGAATCACACATGCCCCTTGTTTCATCGCATATTTGTTTAATTATCTTTTCTTAAAAAGCTTTTTCAATTAATTTTCAATATTTAAAAAAGGGAATAAAAATGTCAGTTTATCTGTGTACCTGATAATTAATTACGGATTTGGGAATAATTATATAATCTATTAGCGCGGCTCCTCTGTCCATCTCGCCGCTGGATCCAGTGTTTTCCTTTCTGCAGGTTTCCAAGGTAAATGTTTAACGTACTCATTTTTTTGTTTGGTTATTTTCCAGTTATAGCGCCCCTCTCGTCTATGTGGCGGTGCCTGGTATTGCAGCTTGTGTGTGCAATGCCACAGACAGCCACATGGACAACAGCTCTTCTCGGCTGAGTCTGACAACTCGCCTATTCTGTGGTTGACAACTCAGCTTGGTGTGATAGAACGTTCTCCAGATCTGACAACTTCAACTACAGAGAAATCCGCTATCCAGTACCGAAAAACCCAGATAGGGGACCAAAATATACAAAAATATGCCCTGGACAAATCAACATCTGAAATCTGGAAACTGAGCTTTGGCTGCCTTGATGTGACAACTTTATTATCCTTTTTCTGATAACTCAGGGCACATTAAAAATCACATCTGACAACTTATCTCTGCTACAAGTAATGTCTGCTCAGTTATCCTATATCTGACAACTAATCTATCCCATATATCAATCCAGTTCTGCAATATCTGACAACTTCCCTCTGCTAAATCTGACAACTCAACTATCCTATATCTGACAACTCAAGAATCATACCTCTGACGAATCAACTACCCTATATCTGACAACTCAACTATCCTACATGTGACAACTCAATTATCCTACATCTGACGAATCAAATATCCTACATCTGACAACTCAATAATCTGACAATCTGACAACTCAACAAACCTACACTTGACACCCCAACTATCCTACATCTGACAACTCAACTATCCTATATCTGACAACTTAAGTATCCTATATATGACATCTCGAGTATCCTACATCTGACAACTCAACTATCCTATATCTGACAACTTAAGTATCCTATATATGACATCTCGAGTATCCTACATCTGACAACTCAACTATCTTAGATCTGATAACTCAACTATCTTATATCTGACAGCTTGAGTATCCTATATATGACAACTCGAGTATCTTACCTCTGACAACTCGAGTATCCTACATCTGACAGCTCGAGTATGCTACATCTGACAACTCAACTATCTTATATCTGACGACTAATCTATCCCATATATCAATCCAGTTCTGCAATATCTAACAACTTCCCTCTGCTAAATCTGACAACTCAACTATCCTATATCTGACAACTCAAGAATCATACCTCTGACGAATCAACTACCCTATATCTGACAACTCAACAATCCTACATGTGACAACTCGATTATCCTAAATCTGACAACTCAACTATCCTACATCTGACGAATCAAATATCCTACATCTGACAACTCAACTAATTCAACTATCCTACACCTGACAACTCAATAATCTGACAATCTGACAACTCAACAAACCTACACTTGACACCCCAACTATCCTACATCTGACAACTCAACTATCCTATATCTGACAACTTAAGTATCCTATATATGACATCTCAACTATCCTACATCTGACAACTCAACTATCTTATATCTGATAACTCAACTATCTTATATCTGACAGCTTGAGTATCCTACATCTGACAACTTGAATATCCTATATATGACAAGTCGAGTATCTTACCTCTGACAACTCGAGTATCCTACTTCTGACAGCTCAAGTATGCTACATCTGACAACTCAACTATCTTATATTTGACAACTCGAATATCCTACATCTGACAACTCAACTATCTTAGATCTGACAGCTTGAGTATCCTACATCTGACAACTTGAATATCCTATATATGACAACTTGAGTATCTTACCTCTGACAACTCTAGTATCCTGCCTCTGATAACTCGAGTATCCTGCCTCTGACAACTCGAGTATGCTCCATCTGACAACTCAACTATCTTATATCTGACAACTCGAATATCCTACATCTGACAACTGAAGTATGCTACATCTGACAACTCGAGTATCTTACATCTGACAACTCAAATATCCACTGACAACTTAAGTATCCTATATCTGACAACTCGAGTATCCTACATCTGACAACTCGAGTATCCTACATCTGACAACTGAAGTATCCTATATCTTACAACTTGAATATCCTACATCTGACAACTCAACAATCCTACATCTGACAATTCCAGTGGGGTGTCGGCAGGACGACCCCCCGGCCCAGAGCCGGAGGTTTATCTGTGGACTCCTTGGCGGGCTTTCTTCGGTCCCGCGCCCGTCTGGCGCCCCTCTACCGTGCGTGTTCCTTAATTAGGAGGCTTTATGAATTGACAAGATAGTGATCTATTCAAGGATTTATCCGAATTCTCCTACCTGATATGTAAATGTAAATGAAGGTGGAAGGAGCCTCTAATCACACGTAAGCAGTAAAACCGCGGAGAAGTGGCATATTTATAATGGCATAAAAAGGAATATTAAATTAATGATCATTATAGTTAAGTGGTAAGATAAAAATCAAGGAGGCCGGGTACCAAGGTGCCACTTCTCCACTAATGTATGTACAGACAAGATTCACTGGCGGCTCCGCACTGACAAAATATATTAAAGGGATTGTTCAGGATTAAAAGAAACCTTCTGTCTTTAATATATGTTCAAATAAACAGCGCCACCCTCATATCAAGGCCATGTCTGGTATTGCAACCACCATTCACTAAAAAATGACAAAGGCAAACACATCCTGGGTAGAGAGATGGCGCCGTATTTTTGTGGATGAAATTTTGCATCGCATTGCTCCTTCGTTAGTCATCCTGGAAATGTGACAATGAATTGACAACTGGGTGTTACCACTGCCCTTGTGACTGTGATATGTCCCTGGCAATGAACTGACAGGGTCACACTGTAATCAGAAACTCCTCACAATAGGTTATCAAACAGTTATGATGTCATGGAAGTTACCTTACCTACCGGGTGACATCATGGCCGCTTATTGAATGGAAACTTATTTGCGATGTTACAGAAGGTTGCCCACAGGAACTCACTTGTGGTGTCACAGAGACTCAATGACTCAAACTCCTCTGTCACGTCACAGAGGTTCACCTGAGTCAATCCCACCTGTGCCGTTACAGAGGATCCATAACTCTAACTCCCCTGTGATGTCACAGAGGTTCACCTGAGTCAAACGCTTCTGTGATATCATAAAGGTTCACCTGAGTCAATCCCACCTGTGATGTCACTGAGGTTCTCCTGAGTCAATCCCACCTGTGATGTCACTGAGGTTCACCTGAGTCAATCCCACCTGTGATGTCACTGAGGTTCACCTGAGTCAATCCCACCTGTGATGTCACTGAGGTTCACCTGAGTCAATCCCACCTGTGATGTCACTGAGGTTCACCTGAGTCAATCCCACCTGTGATGTCACTGAGGTTCACCTGAGTCAATCCCACCTGTGATGTCACTGAGGTTCTCCTGAGTCAATCCCACCTGTGATGTCACAGGTTCACCTGTCTTAGATCACCCCTCGCCTGTCCTGCCGCCTTAGCACCCCGCCCGGTCCTCCACCTGCTTGAGATCAGTCTTCTCTTCGGTATTCATTACACTTTTCTCTTTCGGGCTGTCTAGACGTGTGACATAAGTCACTGTCTGCTCTGAAGCCAGCGGTGGACAAGGTAGAGAGCTGTGGTGGCAGGAGAAGTGAAGAGCGGGCTTAGGATAGAAAGGTACAATCTTTTATCCTTTTCTAACCCTTTTCTAGCCCTTTAATGTATCCAGTAATCCACTGACCACTGGGGCTATTGTAACCTTATCCTTCCTGTTCTATCAGGAAATTTACCTGTACATTAACAGCAATAAACAGACTCTGGCCCTAACTTTATATTGGATCCTGTGTTATCTACTGTATATAGAGGTTATCACTCATCATACAGGAGGAGGTGAGCTGTGATATCACCTATTGTGAATGGTGGATCCTTTGGTATCTACTGTATTTAGAGGTGTTATCAGTCATTGTACAGGAGGAGGAAGAAGTGAGCTGTGACATCACCTATTGTGAATGGTGGATCCTGTGTATCTACTGTATTTAGAGGTGTTATCAGTCATTGTACAGGAGGAGGAGGTTAGCTGTGATATCACCTATTGTGAATGGTGGATCCTTTGTTACCTACTGTATTTAGATGTGCTATCAGTCATTGTACTAGAGGAGGAGGAAGTGAGCTGTGATATCACCTATCGTGAGTGGTGGATCCTGTGTTATCTACTGTATTTAGAGGTGTTATCACAGCTTACCTCATCCTCCTATACAATGACTGATAACACCTCTAAATACAGTAGATAACACAGGATCCACCATTCACAATAGGTGATATCACAGCTCATCTCCTCCTCCTGTACAATGACTGATATCACCTATTGTGAATGGTGGATCCTCTATCTACTGTATTTAGAGGTGTTATTAGTCATTGTACAGGAGGAGGAAGTGAGCTGTGATATCACCTATTGTGAATGGTGGATCCTTTGTTATCTACTGTATTTAGAGGTGTTATAGTCATTGTACAGGAGGAGGAAGAAGTGAGCTGTGATATCACCTATTATGAATGGTGGATCCTTTGTTATCTACTGTATTTAGAGGTGTTATTAGTCATTGTCCAGGAGGAGGTGAGCTGTGATATCACCTATTGTAAATGGTGGATCCTCTGACTATAACACCTCTAAATACAGTAGATAACATTGTACAGGAGGAGGAGGAAGTGAGCTGTGATATCACCTAAGGGTACTGTTTATTAGCTGTTTATAGAGGTGTTGTCTGTTATTGCAATCCTGCCTGTGATGATAATAAGCCTGCTGAAAACTCTTCATGAAAGAAAGAAATATCACCAGTGGCCAGTGTGAAAATTGCAACGTTACTAATCTGTATTTTTTAAAACTAAAGATTGAGATATGAAAAAAGGTACAAACTGGAAAAAAAAATAAAATAAATAAAAATAATGCTAAAAACGTAAGAAATATTCGTAAATACATATATTATACAAAAACATGATTTAGGCAATAGGTCATTTTCTCATAGCACATTCCCTTTAAGGTTCCTGAGTGATCTCACATTTCTGGCCTCGGTTTTCCACTAAAAAGTCATCTGAAAGCTAAACATTCAATGAAATGTCGACATTCAGAAGCATTTCACAAGTATCATTCAAGCCATGTATAAAATTCCCATCACAGGAGGACGGCTATGTATTTATTCAGCCTTCTACAGCTTAAATTATTACACACTCTGAAAAATTATACTGCCACATCAATGCTGTAAAACCTCTTCATCCTATAAAAAACATTATAGAAAACCAAAATTATACTTTAACTATTGCACTTTTTTACTATCTCGTAAAAGAAAGGGATAAATAGAAATAGCATTCTAGGATGGATAATGCCGGTCCCGGCTGTGCTATTAGGCTAGGAGCTAGCAATTTACTCCTTTTTTACCTAAAATAAAATATTAGGTTTCAGATTTTTCTCATGCGGGCAAAATGGCAGACTCGTCTTTGAAAATGCTCCTTTTTCCATGTTGTGGTGAAAGCTTATGGGACTGTTGTGTCGGATCTATGCCGACGTGTCGAGCACTCGAGTGAAGTATCGTATCCAAACAGAATATTACAGATGGAAGAGAATTCTTCCATCTTCTTAAAGCTTATACATTTATATTTTCTTATTGCAACATTTGGAATTTTTGAAGAATAAATAATGTCACAGAGGTTCACCTGAGTCAGTCACACCTGTGATGTCACTGAGGTTTACCGGAGTCAGTCACACCTATGATGTTGTGATGTCACTGAGGTTCGCCTGAGTCAATCCCACCTATGATGTCACTGAGGTTCACCTGAGTCAGTCACACCTGTGATGTCACTGAGGTTTACCGGAGTCAGTCACACCTATGATGTTGTGATGTCACTGAGGTTCGCCTGAGTCAATCCCACCTATGATGTCACTGAGGTTCACCTGAGTCAATCCCACCTGTGATGTCACCGAGGTTCACCTGAGTCAGTCCCACCTGTGATGTCACTAAGGTTCACCAGAGTCAATCCCACCTATGATGTCACTTAGGTTTACCAGAGTCAATCCCATCTGTGATGTCACCGAGGTTCACCTGAGTCAATCCCACCTGTGATGTCACTAAGGTTCACCTAAATCAATCCTACCTGTGATGTCACTGAGATTCACCAGAGTCAATCCCACCTGTGATGTCACTGAGGTTCACCTGAGTCAATACCACCTGTGATGTCACTGTGGTTCACCTGAGTCAGTCACACCTATGATTCACTGAGGTTCACCTGAGTCAAACTCACCTGTAGAATCTAAAAATTAACATAAAAATAAATATAAACCCGACAAGTGACAAGAGTACCTTCCTTTTTTGGAATCCTCCAAAAGTGGCATAAAGCATCTCATTGGCTATATTCAGGTAATAGATCATGTTTCTCCAAATTTTGTCACTTCCTAATCTAATAATATGGAGAAGCATCTGCCATATAGTGTAATGCCTGTATGTGCTACACAGACTTGATTTGGGTCCCGCCCACTCTCAGAATAGGAGGAGCCTACTCAGGAAATAAAGAGGATAAGGACAGGAAGGAGGAGACAGCAAAAGGAGAAACAGGCACATATGGCAGAAAATTTAGGACATCGATGGTGTTTGGATAATGGATGAGTCAAGGATAAACTGTGGAGTGGAGTTCAATGGATACCTTGGTCTTCACCCTTTCCTCCTGCAAGGATGGTTGGATTTGGCTGGAAGTTTGCCAGTTTACGGACCCCAAATTAAGTGAGCAACTGGTGGATGAAACACTTGTAATTGGGTAGAGGATTGGCACTGTCAACTGGAGTAATGCTACAGGTGCCATGAGTTAAGACAAGGCATAGTCTGGAACTGGCAAAAGTTGGGACCAGAAGTGGAACGTCAAGTATCAGATATGGCATCCAAGTCTCATGCACTATCAGGGGATAATCGTGGACCAAGGCTCCTAGACTGACCCTCAGGCTAGGGGGCCCTAAGCTGTTCCTTATCCCAAAGGTACTTCTGAATGTGAAGAGGTCTGGACCACCAGCCAAGCCCTGTTCCTGGTCAGCCCTGCTCTAATACCCCCTCTTTCCTACCTCCGGGGAGGGATGTGACCAGAGTGTTTAATACCACACAGAAGACAGACAGGGAGCAATCAAAACTCAAACCCACTGCAAGCACACACAGAGGTATAGCCAATACGTGGTCAGGAAGAAATAAAGAGCAGGGAGGAATATTTCCACAACACACCAAATAACGCACAGGAGATCTCCAGAAACTAGAACACCACAGCACAAAGACCAGTATCACAAAAGCTATAATCGGCGTGGGAGGACGAAATCCACAATCTTAAAAAGGGCAGGGAATACCTGTGATAGGTCTCTCACAACATGTGACTCCAGAGACAATCACCAGGCTAGCAGAACTGGACGCCTGCAAGCCTGAACCAAAGAGAACACAGCTTGGTCAATGCCAGAGCCTGTCTGAAAAACTCCGAAACCAAACAAGAGACCTACAGTGTAGTGTCAGACTCTGCTGTGTGAACGGGGTCAGATGCCACCCTGAAATAGAATGAGAAATAAAGCAAAGCCAATAATAAAAATACTCCGAACAGGACCAGCAGTGTAGGCACAGAGCCAGCAGCCAGGTTAGATCAAAATACTAATAACTTACACGGAGGTCTGTGACCTGTGGAGTCAGACAGGCGAGTGCTCTCCCTGGAGGAGCAGCTATGTTCTCTGATCAAATAGCAAAAAAAACCTGACCGGCATAGTCAAAAAACAGGCAAATGTGAACAGGTGCATGCTAAAGTGAATTCAGCTGGACAGTGAAATACTATACTAGCTAATTTGGAACTGCAGTACTCCCATAGAAATTAGGTTAAAAATTAGGTACTTGGAACAAAATTTGGCCAATTTATGATAGGCCCAACAGCCAGCGACAAGGTGTATCCCCATAATTGGGCTTATCACAAAATTGGCCAAATTGTGCACCACGTACCTCATTTTTCACCTAATTTCTATTTTGGCTGATCACCAGGAGACCACAAATAATAGAAGTCCGAAATCGGACATGCTGGATCCTTAACTATTCTGGGTCGCCCATACATATTTGATTTTCAGGCCAACTAGGGTGCTCGGCCATTAAAAGGGAATGGATGAGATGAGCTCTTCATCAACCCCACTAAACACTATAGAAGGCACAAAGGTGACACACTCGGGGAAAATGCATGAACTACTTATCTACAGATGACTCAGGTAGAAGATCAGCAGACGTTTCAGTAATGATACCACAGAGGAGTACAAGCCACCTACTTGCAACCTCAGCTTGAATGAACTGAAAATATCACCAGCAATAGTCCAAAAAAAGGAAGGGGTATATAAGCACCAAGAGAATGCTGATGTTTAGTAGCTGGGTGAAAGGCGAGCTCTGCTGGGTCCAAAAGGGGGAGAGGTGAATCCAGCAGGAAAGTTACCTATACCAATGAATACTGACAGCAGGAACAATAGAAAGTCAGGGAGCATTCTGTGCAGCCAAACGCTGTGACCTTCTATGGCCAGAAACCACATCACTGTCTGTCACCCGTGACAATGGTAAGTTTATGAGAGCCCAACAGCCAGCGTCAAGGCGTATCCGTTTGTTGAGTCCCTAATCTAAAATGCCTGATTAGCACAGGATATACAAATGTGATTGATGTCTTCATGTTTTTTGACCCTTCTCCAGCTATTAGGCATAAGATCTGCATTGTTTACCATGGCACATATTATAGCAATATCATGACAGCGGAAGAGCAATGAGTCCGCTCCGTTATTTTTCACTTTTCTCATGTCCAGGGGTGTGTGCAATTTCTTTCCTCATAAGCTCTTGACACTTAGAAGTCTTTTCTTCCCATTTATAATTTGCCTGGAGCAAGGCTTTTATCTAGACTTTTAGCCAAAAGGCACCTGCTGAAAAATGCATTGGCAGAAACTGTGCCATGGGTGGTTTTCCCCATTTGTCCAGTTACATGTCATTAAAATAAGGTCGAGGCGAGCAAAAAATAGATTTCGACAGGGAAGTGTGGCTTTCTTGGAATAAAAAAAAAAAAATACCTTGTGTAATGGGCAATTAACCCTTTTTCATTGGGAGACATTTACATACGGAATATTAGAGAATTCTCTTTCCTATGGACTTCAGCATTGTTCCGCAAGAGAATCAAATTATTATCTAGGGTGATAGAAGATGATCTAAAAAAGTCTGAAGGGGGCTTTATATGAAGACAAGAAGACCTAGAGCAAGAGAATGAGCCTTTTGAAGCATTACTGCGCATTCATTTTTTTTTTTTTTATCATAGAATAAGAATATTCAGTGCGTCTAATGTAAAACGAGCCTTTCAATGCCTGGCTCTCTGATACATAGAAGATTCCGGCTTTTCAACGTTCAAAAGACGGGGACAATATCCATTCAATAAGACGCGGCGTATTATCAATGCAAATCTATCTATTATCTTTACAAGGGAACCGGCTTCGAAAATTATCTAACTGCATCTCCAGGTAAGGAATAGGCCAAACACTTACCGGTGTTTGTTCAGTTCCATCTAATGGAAAAGTGGCAAAAAGTTTTATTCGAGAACTTCCATGAGGGTTATCTAATTTGGAGCTGATATGTCGCGAATGAAAGGTAAACGGGAAACCTACTGACATGCGGTGTTCAGGTCCATCAGGGCCAGGCAACCTGATCTCTCCTAGTTGCTCAGCCTCAGCTGGGCATCGGCTGAGTCTTTTTCACTGCTTTCCAGTCCTGCAGGACTTAATTACTGTGTAGAGGTGTGTGGCTCCTTGAGACTCAGGTTCCTAATTCCTATTTAGCTGTCGCCTCCCTATTTAAGGTTTGGGAGTCTGTTTGTTGCTGCTGATGATAGCTTCAGCTTATGGTCCTGCGATTCCGGTCCTTGTGGCAAACCTATTTTTGGTGACCAATAGTTTTCTAGTAAGTAGTTGACTAATAGTTTGAGTGGTGTGGAAGTTTCCTCATTATACAATTACTTCCTTATACTTTATTCTCTTCTGTACACATATTGTCTCTCCTTTGTGTGGTATTTGGGGGGGTTTGCTTCTCCACTCCCGGGGTGGGCGAAAGGAGGTGTTAGATCAAGGGTTGGACAGGAGTTAGGGTCACGCTGGTGGTCCAGACCTGGCTACCATCAAGTCTACCTCTGGGATAATGGTCCCTAGTCTGAGGGCCAGTTTAGGGTTCCCTGCTCAAGTTATGACCCATGGGGATGCAGAGTGATTCCCCATTAAGTACGCTGGACTACGGCACAATTTCGCACCACTAGGGGTGCTTCTACGGGTCCACCTTGGTGCTGTAGTCCAGAGTGTTTCCTTCCCCTCATCTCCCCCTGATGCATCTGTGTTAGAACCTGAATAAAGCAACTAAACGTCACCTGGTGAGTGCCTCCAGCCTGCTGATTTTGAGGTAAAAAATTCATCCTAAGAATTGAATTTGGGAAAGTTGTTAGAGCCAAACGGTGTTGTCTTCTCTTCCACCTTTGATCTAGACCCTGGACCCATCAGAAGAAATTCCAGAGGACCAGTTTGACCCTGCTCATTAGGGTGTAAGAAGATCCTGGGCACACCACATAATCCTCCTGACCCCTGGTGCCCTACAGTGCACAAAGGAGAGACACATTTAAGCCAATCCGAACGTCACAAAAATTTCTGCAAAAAAAAAATCACCCTTCTACCCAATTTATTCCCTAAAACTTCCAGCCTGTCTTTCCCACCGTTGATGTACGTCGCTGTGTTTTTGTAATAATTCTGAGTCACTTCTGTCTGACATTAAATGAATTCCTCTCCATTAAGCTGGCATTGCCGTCGATGATGAGATTTTTTGTGTTGGCACCTATTCCTCATTCTCTGTCGCAGCTCCTGACTGCATGACATTCCAGATGACATTAACAACCCTCGTTTTAGATACCAGTTCTAAAAATGCAGGAACAGAAGGGGACGGGGCTGGTAGAACCGGTCGTGTTGCTTTTTTTTTTTTTTCTACATACGCCTTCTTTTCGTCGTCTTTTTTTTTTTTTTTCTTTTAAAGGAGATTTGGAGGAAGCGTCCTCTATTCTTTAAAACCTTACATTGGAAATTGCTGTCAGTGGCTTGAGATGGTGACATTGCCGGGGTATTTTAACCTGCTTTGCATACTGTGAATTCTTACAAGATCTGCATCATTCCTGACAGGGTCTAATTAGTGTTTCCACCCTACTTTTATATTGACTATAAGTGCACGGAGCAGATTGGAAATTTAACTAAACTCCATTTAACCCCTCAGTGCCTGGAGGACCTATAATATCAGAGGCCCTGGCATTGCTGTGCATGTTTTTCCATTAGGCTATATCTAATAAAAAGGAAATTATCTGTATTTTGCCATAGTGCATGACATGTATTCTGTATGATAATTGCTTAGCAGTGATACTAGTTCTTATGTAGAAATATATTCCTAGAGTTTTCTCATATCAGACTTTTATTTTTAAATAGAAATTTTGAATTTAAAAAGTAACTGCCATTATAGGAGAACTTGCAGTAGAATATCTGCCTGACTCTAGCTCCTCCCTCTGTAACTGTCATTTCAGGAGAACTTGCAGCACAATGTCTGTGTCTGTCTCTAGCTCCTCCCTGAAAACTTGAAGCAAATTGTCTTTGTCTCTAGCTCCTCCCTCTGTAACCATCACTTCAGGAGAACTTGCAGCACAATGTCTGTGGCTGTCATTTCAGGAGAACTTGCAGCACAATATCTATGTGTGCCTCTAGCTCCTCCCTCTGTAACTGTCACTTTATGAGAACTTGCAGAAGAATGTCTGTCTGTCTTTAGCTCCTCCCTCTGTAACTGTCATTTCAGGAGAACTTGCAGCACAATGTCTGTATCTCTCCTGTCTGACTCCTCCCTCTGTAACTTTAATTTCATGAAAACTTGCAGCAGATTGTCTTTGTCTCTTGCTCCTCCTTCTGTAACTGTTATTTTAGGAGACCTTGCAGGGAATATCTATGTCTGCCTCCAGAGCCTTCCTTTGAAGCGGTCATTTCAGGAGAACTTGCAGTTGAATGTCTTTGTCTGTCTCCAGCCTCTTCCTTTGTAACTGTCATTTCAGAAACCTTCCAACACAAAGTCTCTGTATGTTCTAGCTCCTCCCTCTGTAACTGTCATTTCAGGAGAACTTGCAGTGGAATGTCTGTGTCTGTCTCTAGCTCCTCCCTCTGTAACTGTCATTTCAGGAGAACTTGCAGCAGAATATCTGTGTCTGTCTCTAGCACCTTCATCTGTAGCTGTTATTTCAGGAGAACTTGCCTTGGAATATCTGTGTCTGCTTCTACCTTCTTCCTCGGTAATTGTCAATTCAGGAGAACTTCTCCTGTCATTTAATGAGAACTTGCAGCAGAATGTTTGTGAATGCTTTTTAGCTCCTAATCCCCTCTGCAAAGAATCGTATAAACACTAACTATCATTTACTCACTCAGTAATGGTAAAATCTGTCTTCGGTGAAGACAGGTTTTACTTGGGAATCGAGAGTGAAAGACTAATCTAGAATGAGAAAGAAGCAGAGTTCTCTGATAACATATATTACAAAGTTGAGCACAGTTACTCTTTAAGGCCAGAGCCACATGGAGAAATGATACTACACTGGAATCATCACTAGGGGGAGCTCAGGAGCCTTCTGTATACAGTTTATACATTTAACTCAATGGTAACAGTATACAGTCAGTTCTCCAGCTCCCTCTAGGGGTGACAGCAGGCAGTTAAACCTTCTCCTCATGACAATATGCATCTGACGACTACAATACTCCAACTGCTTCTATTTATCTTTTAACTCTTGAACTGCTGACGGTTGGAGGCTTCAGATGACATGATTATTTCAGTACATGGCAACATATCGCCCTGCTGATGTGCTCCTGAGCTTACCAGCCATTTAATGTGGCTTCTCCTAATCCTGGACGTACGCAACAAAGAAAGATATCTGAACACAAGGTTTTCTAGAAAATAAAAAACTGTCACATCTTATGCTTGGAAGTGGAGACAGACAGAAGAAGGCCCCTGTGCAAAATTAATATATGGGCCCTTGCAGTCCAATAGTTGATGATAATGCCCAATTGCACCAGTTTTGGAGGTTGGAGTGACCCCTTACCTCTTGGGCTCTTGTCCAGATGCACAGGTTACCCCAATGGTATGTGCACCCCTATTTATCCCACTTTTGCATCAAAACAAGTAGACAGCATAGTGCCGGCGGGAAGTTTTGGAAATTGCCCAAACTGAGTTCTTATTGGTTGATTTTGGCAACCGTTATGATAAATGAGGTCAGATAATCATCCTCTACAAACCACGAGGGAAAATGGGGGCTCGTATTATTGGACCACCCTGTATACCATCTATTATTTAAATGTATTGATACTATCATAAAAAATACATTACCATAGCTGTAACGATAGACCCTTTAAAGAGCGCAGTTATACTCACATTAACACCATGGTCTAAATGTATGAACACACCTCACTTTGGCCTTCATGGAGTCTCACCTTCTCCTCCATTCCAAAAGTCTGTCTTTTCAATATAAGTTATGATCAGAAAACACATCCTGTATCTCTTGGGTGTCATCCAAGACTTGGCCAAACTATAGCACATCACAGAATTTCCATTTTTATTGGATGACCTTCCATTTGAATCTCTGTCAAAGCACGTTAACGTAGCAGAAACCGTGTCCCGTGAAGGACTCCCGGCATCCGCCCTACATGGCTCAGCTTCTACAATTATAGGCACATCAGATGTGTAATGTGGGCACAAATTACCAGGAAAGGGTTAGGGGCAACCACAGTTTTAAAGGCTTTTTAATGAATAATTCTAAGTTTAATATTATTTATTAATTTGACTAATTAGTTCTCTAATGAGATTGTAGTTTCTTTAAAAGCTTTTATTTTTTGAATTGGACACAAGAAGCGTTTACCCAGGAATAACCATGGAGGAAATGGCAAGAAATGGAGCAATAATCCCCATTCAGGCAGGCACCTATGGAGCTAAGGAGCTTATAGTGATAGCCTTGAGCATCACAAAGAATATGACATAATGCACATGATCCCACAGTCACAGGTAGAAATCTTTACAATCTATAGGAAATCATCAGTATCTTGCACAAGAATAATTTCGAAGGAAAGGTCTTGAATCATATTCTAGCTGACACTTAATTGTGACTACTTTCCTTGTTTCTTACTTCCTTTCATTTTAATTTGCTTCTCCTTCCCTCTCCCTCCCTCCTTCCTCCCTTCCTTCCCTCCCTCCTTCCTTCAATCCTTTTTTCCTTCCTTCCTTACCTCATTCCCTCCCTTCTTCCATCTTTTCTTCCTCCATTCCTTTCATCCATTCTTCCTTCCTTTCCATCTAGCCTTCTTCACTCTTTTTCTCTTTCTTTATCTTTCTTTCTTTCCTTCTTTATTTCTCTTCTCCTTCCCTCAATCCCTCCTTCCTTTCATCCTCCCCCCTTCCTTTCATTCTCTCTTCCTTCCTTCCCTCTTTTCATCTATCCTCCTGCCTCCGTTCATTCTTACTGCCCCTATTTCAATTCCCCCTTCCTTCCATCCATCCTTCATCCATTCCTTCCATCCTTTCCTCTTTCAACTATCCTCCTGTCTTTGTTCCTTCTTTCTTACTGCCCACTTTCGGTCCCTCCCTCCTTCCTTCCTTCCTCCATAACTTCCTTCCTTCCATCCATGCTCCTGCCTTCTTTCCTTCTTGCTTACTGCCCCCTTTCCCACCCTCTCTCCATCCGTCCTTCCTCCCTCCATTCCTTCCTTTTCATCCATCCTCCTGCCTTCTTTCTTTCTTGCTTACTGCCCTCTTTCCCTCCCTCTCTCCGTACTTCCTTCCTTCCCTTCTCTCCTCCTTCCCTTCTCTCCTCCTTCCCTTTTCTCCTCCTTCCCTTCTCTCCTCCCTCCTTCCTTCCCTTCTCTTCATCCTTCCTTCCCTTCTCTCTTTCTCCCTCCTTCGCTTCTCGCCTCCTCCTTTCCTTCTCTCTTCCTTCCCTTCTCTCCTCCTTCCATTCTCCCCTTGTTCCCTTCTCTCCTCGTTCCCCTCTCTGCTCCTTCCCTTCTCTCCTCTTTCCCTTCTCTCCTCCTTCTCTTCCCTCCTCCTTCTCTTCCCTCCTCCTTCCCTTCTCTCCTCCTTCCTTCCTTTCCTCCTTCCCTTCTCTCCTCTTTCCCTCCTTCCCTTCTCTCCTCCTTCCCTTCTCTCTTTCTTCCCTTCTCTTCATCCTTCCTTCCTCCTTCCTTCCCTTCTCTTTATCCCTCATTCGCTTCTCACCTCCTTCTTGCCATCTCTCCTCCTTCCCTTCTCTCCTCCCTCCCTCCTTCCCTTCTCTCCTCCTTACCTTCTCTCCTCCTTCCCTTCTCTCTCTCCCTTCCTTACTTCTCTTCATCCTTCCTTCCTTTCTCTCTTTCTCCCTCCTATGCTTCTCGCCTCCTCCTTCCCTTCTCTCTTCCTTCCCTTCTCTCCTCCTTCCCTTCTCTCCTCCTGCCCTTCTCTCCTCCTGCCCTTCTCTCCTCCTGCCCTTCTCTCCTACTTCCCTTCTCTCCTTCTTCCCTTCTCTCCTCCTTCTCTTCTCTCCTCCCTCCCTCCCTTCTATCCTCCTTCCTTACATTCTCTCATCCTTCCCTTCTCTCTCTTCCTTCCTTCCTTCTCTTCATCCTTCCTTCCCTTCTCTCTTTCTCCTTCCTTCGCTTCTCGCCTCCTCCTTCCCTTCTCTCCTCCTTCCCTTCTCTCCTCCTTCCCTTCTCTCCTTGTTCCCCTCTCTCCTCCTTCCCTTCCCTCCTCCTTCCCTTCCCTCCTCCTTCCCTTCTCTCCTCCTTCCCTCCTTCCCTTCCCTCCTCCTTCTCTTCTCTTCATCCTTCCTCCTTCCTTCATTTCTTCCATCCATTTGCTTTTGTTTTACTTCTTTTTTGTTTTATACTCAGATTTTTCATCTTGTCCGTCTATAGGTGGAATCTGATGGCTTCTCCTCCTTGCAGCCGTTTGGTCTTACACATGTTAGTTTATTGAAGGTGAACCCTGTGCTGTCTGCATTCCAGGACTGAAGAGAAGAAAAGATTGGGATTAGCGCCAAAAAGAGATGAACTGATGCAGTCTGTCAACAAACCCTCAGGTAACAGTGTCATAATTTATAAATCCGACCAACAATAGGACAGTAATTAAGGATACGAGTTTCTCTTCCCACCATGGAGCCTGTTTAAGTAAACCAAGATCTCCTAAGCCCAAGAAGTGGCTCCTCGCTTCAAAACAAAGACTTAAATGATACGGGAAAGTGCACAGGAAGTCGTGGCCCCAAGAACTGAGGCTGTTGGGACTTGCAGATCTGGCTCAATGGTTTTACTAGGACAGCGTGCCGCCAGGACACTCAACAAGATATTATACGCTTAAAGCCCAGACTTGTATTCTTGAAAGGACATGCAAGGAACAACTATGTTCTTAATAGACAAAAGTGAATCTGTTCTGTCTCAGAAGGAAAGAGGAGGAAATGGTGTCGTTTCAGCACATATTACTGTATGCAAGAACCCAAATATTAGAAATTAGGTTAAGTGTTTACAAAAACAAGTGACTTTGGAATTAATAAAAACATTCTCAAGAACAGATGGAATGTTATTTGGTTGATTTTTGATAATTGACTACGTGAGGTGGACAAGTTCATCCTAGGCAATTACAAGCTCCTTGAAGCCAAATCACCACCTCTAGTGTCACCACATAGTTTAGGTCAGCGGATCAGTCATACTGCTGGCCAAAACCCTTAATCTGCAGGAGCACCCCACTACCTGGCAAGCAGGAAGTCGGGAGGAAGAGGAGTGGTGTCCTCCTGAAGAAAGTAGTTAAGTGTCATGATCCCTCTGTGCAGGGATCTTGTACATAGGTGATGCTCTGTTATGCCTTCCTGAACTTCAGAGCTGGCAGTGACATGTTTCCTTTATGCAGAGCATCTTGCATTTGGAGATGCTCTGCTGTGTTTCCTTGAGCACTAGCTGACAGGTTGTTTGACAGCGCAGGATTCCATGCAGGTTCTGGGAAGTGCCATTACTCAGATGTTCCACCTCCCTGGTAATTGCACTGTTTCGTTACTGAGCATGCTGTCCCAGAACCTCACCAGTTGTACTCTCTGGTTCTGCAGTTGTGCTCTAGGCTTGTGTTTGTGTGGCGCCCTGGACAAGCCAGGACGTCACAGGTACTGCAACAACACACCCTACACGCCGGTTAGGAACACCGAAGTCAAACACAAATCCTTGTTGCCTTCCTCCAGGGTCTGATGTCCACACCAGGTGGGGCGGGGCCAGGCGGTTGGCTCCACCCACCGATGAGTTCACAGTCCTGGAGGCGGGAAAAGGAGAGGAGAACCGTTTGAGGAGTTGTAGAGTGAGGAAGTAATAGTAGAGGAACTGACTGACCGTGTCCGGGTACATGGCCCGTGCACCTGACAGCAAGGTTGGCAGACGGTGGTGACCGTCTGCAGGAGAGGCCGATCGACGTACAACCGTAAGGACCGGGGACAGGAAGTGGCCCGCCGGTACCGGATCGGGGAGCGAAGAGAGGCCAGCACCATCCGGCAGGGCCTGCGGACCCCGACCAGGCTAGGAGTCGCCGTAAAACCGGTCAAATCCGTCAGCGACGGGAACCTCCGGGGTTTCCCAGCATTAAAGACCCAACCGAAGGCAACTGTCCAAACCGTGAGGGAGATAGAGCTACCACCAGAGCTAGAGCTCCCAGGGCCAGAGCCTGCGGGCAAAGGAAGGGCTCCCTTAGCCAACATACCGCTGGGGAGCGGGCTATCAGTGGGAAGCCATTGGGGCTGAGAACAAAACACCGGTGCAGGGAGAGACAGTTACCGCTAACCTACCGGGAGTGACCGCCGCAGCAGTTTGTGGGACTCGTCCATCCAGCCGTTTGTTTTACCAGAGACTCTGTGTGCATTACTGGCTGAGTAAGTACCACCGTGCCATCTGGCACTGCGCTGCCCCGCGACCCTGCACCCGGCCGGGCCCCACATCCCACCTTCCAACCTCCACCACCGGGTCCCGGGACCACCAAAAACCCCGCTACCCACGGAGGGGAGAAAACATCTCAGGTGCTCCCTGTCAACGCTCCCGGGATCCCCGTACAGAGCAGCGGTGGTGTCCCAACCTCACCACAAACCGTGGGTGGCGTCACGGACAATATCCCTACACCAAACCACCCCTTTCACTCACGGGCGAGGAGCGCCGCTCGAGTCCCCGGGATCTGGCCCACCGCTTGAGCCACCGAGCGAGCGAGCAGCAGCCGGACCAAAGCAGTGGGTGAGCGCAGCACCCTCCCCGCCCGCGACATTTGTGCTTCTGTTCTGATCTAGGTTTTCTTACCCCAGACCATTGATTGATTCCTCTCTGCCCGCTCCCTGTTCTTGTTTTTACCTCCTAGCTTCTGACCTCAGACCGTTACCTGACCACGTCTCTGTCTGCTCCCTGAATCTAGTACATACTTTTCTGGAATTCTGACCCTTCGGCCTGTGACTTGACTGCGTTTCTGCTTACTCCTTGTATCCTGTTGTGTTCTCCAGTTTCCTGACCCTGGCTTGTCTAACTACCCTTCCTTCTAGACTATCCATAAGTAGTGTCTAGCATCACAATAAGAATTTATAGGGGTTATTTAACATTAAGGGATCAAGATATTTTTTCTTTATTTTTTAAAATAGCGCTACTTTAGTCCATGGTTAATTCATGGAATTCCAGTCAAGTGAATAAAGCCGAGCTACAAGTACAACTTGTGGACAAAAGTAGTGATGGATGTAGCTATTTCATCAACATATGCAACGGAAGAGAGATTTCTTTAGGATTGTGGGGGTACAGGAAATATGAGCTTTGGTGGACTGAAGGGAAGGATCTCTTGGAGTCCATGCCAGGGTTTCCGAAAGTCACCCCCAACCCACAAGTCAGATTACCTTAATGGATCCTTAAGAAATGAGCCTTTGGACCTCAACACCAATAGCATCATCCACAACCGACTCTACATCCAATTATTTGTACTAAGTAAAGTATTCTTTTAATCTTTGTTGCCACAATATTGTGCATACAGAGGAGTAAATTGGTTCATTATGAATAAAATTAGTAAAAATTTTGACAAAATTTTAAGATTTTAATTTGCACAAATCTAGTAAACAAAAAAATCAGCTTAATTCTTTTGAGGGCTGGAAAATGAAAAAATATAGAAAAACACATTATACTCAGCTGTTCTAGGTTTTCCCTGAACTCTCCGCTCACTGCAACTCCCGGATACTGAGCGCAGGTCTCTTTGGTCTCTTGAGGCCAATGCCATGTATTATGTTGTGAGTGTGTTGTGCCCTGCTGAGACCTAGTGGGAGATGAGAAGGTCTCAGCATTTGGTTGATCGCAGATTTATTTTAGAATCCACTTTTCTCTTATCCTAAGTAGGAGCGTATTTAATTCCATTTGGTGCTGAAGGGGATAAGGTCTTTTATCTATCCTGCTGAGATTGACATGTAGCTGTTTAAGCTCAGCAGCAGCCACACCCTTCTGTTATATAAACTCATTCTTCATTCTTTCCTATTCTGACTATAGCTTATTCTATAACTGACCACTTTGAAGGAGCCAGGCTCTGGAGCAGCTGAAGTGTTGTTTTTGTTGCAGCTGAGAAGCTTCATGCTTGAGTAGCTGTGCTGAACTATGTCTCGTGTCTTTCATATGTTTGTCTTACTTTCCTAGTGTTGTTTTATTGTATTGGTGAGACTAGCATCTCGCTGGTCTTCACACTGGAGAGTTTAGGGCCAGTGAGGGCCTAGGCATGTGATGGCGCACGGGGGAAGGACCCGTCTTTAAGGAGTGCAGGGATCGGCTTCAGGTGAGTGTTATGAGGTGACCCCTCACCCTAGTGCCAGGGACATCCATTGTATTATTTCTGTGACGCCCTGGACCCCAGGGGTCACAGGTCACTACCCAACACCAGACACCCCCCTTCCCTGGACAGGGCCCACCAGTCAAACATTAAACCCTTGTTGCCACCCTCCTGGGTTGATGTCCACACCAGGTGGGGCGGAGCCAGGTGGTTGGCCCCACCCACCGAGGAGTTCACAGCCTGGAGGCGGGAAAAACACAGTAGTCAGTCCAGTTGTGGTCGGTACTGAGTGAGGAGTGAAAACTGTTGGTGTCTGGGTCGGAAGGTGGTGGTGACCATCTGCAGGAGTTGGCGAAGATCAGCGGAACCGTAGAACCGGGGTCGGGCGGTGGACCGCCGGTACCGAACCGGGGAGCTGATTGGAGCCAAGCACAAGGCAGGGTACTCAGACCCCGACTAGGCTTAAAGCCAACCTTTAGTCAAATTCTCTGATTGCGGTCTGGACCTCAGGGGTTCATTCCCACCCAAGTCCCGATTGAAGGCAACAGCCCAACCGTTCCGGATAAGTGCCACCGCCAAGGGCCAGAGATCCAAAGAGCCAGCGTCTGCGGGCAAACGGGCTCCTCTGGCACATATACGTCGGGGAGCGGACTCCCGGTGCTCAGGCATTGGGGTCAAAACACAAAACACAGGTGCAGGGAACGACACCCACCATCAACCCGTCCAGGGAGAACACTGCAGCCGGCTGCGGGCCCTGTCCATCCAGCTGTTTGGTTTACCAGAGACTCTGTCCATCTGTGTCTGAGTGAGTACACCAGTGTCATCCGGCACCGCACTGCGCTGCACCGCGACCCTGCACCCTGCCAAAACCCATCCTGAGGAATTCAACATCCTACTGGGCCCCGGGACCACCAGCCCCTACCCACAGAGGGGCCAACACCTAGCTGCTCCTCGCCATCGCTCCTGGGAACCCCGTCACCAGCAGCGCTGAATGCCCACCGTCACCACAACCCGTAGGTGGCATCACGAACACTCCATCCATGCCAAAAATCCAACTCCCCCCTCCCTTTTTACTCGTGGGCGAGGAGCGCTGCTCGAGCCCCGGATCCAGCCCGCTCGACCCACCGAGGAGAAGGCACCGGATCCGAGCGCGACCTCCCCGAGCAGCCCCCGGGACGGGGAAAGCTGGCCCCCGCCCTCGACATTTCCCTGGGGTACTCTTTTTGCTGCGTCACTTGCCGGGGGTCCTATTGTCCCCGAGGTGACATTTTGTCGCTCTGATCTGACACTTTGTGGAAGAATCAAAGAAACCCACAAGAGGAACTACGGTGAGATTCTAGGATTGTTGAGTATAATGATTTCTTCTAACCTCTTTCTTTCCATTAATTACTCTTTGGGGTCTCGAATAACTTCAGAGCGTGATAAACATCCTTTCACAGTTATTGGGCCACTTTCGATTTGGATGGTATGTATTCAGACTAAATCAAATCTACAAGCTGAGCAGATCTGACAATTTGAGGAGTTTTGCTCCTCTCTACTTTCGCGTCTAGTCTCCTTTACTGATGATTGGGCCGTCACGTAGTTTGTCTACTATACATAAGATTTCCAGGATGGGCACCGTGAATTACATGGAAGGCCAGATTGATTTAAAAAAAGCTAACACAATGCCAAATTTCCGCTACAGAGCCTAGCCATGGCAATAACATCTGATGAGTGGGGTCGGCATATTAGGCTGTCAGGGAATTCTGGAATTTTTGGAACACTTGAAAATTGTTTTCGGTTTTCAGGAGGATAGAATTTTTGGGCTCTTCCATCTCGCACATTTGTGGCACATCAAATTCTTGTATCCAGCACGTTTGTTACGTACGTTTTTACAGAACTCCCATACAATTGATAGAAGAGACCCACGTACCCACCACTACATCTCCACAGACCGCAGCCCCCAGTGGGCCCTTGACTTTGAAATGGGCCCCAACACTATGAAAGTCCATCATATGTGAAAAAAGTTCACAATTATAAAAACAAAAAACAATTATAATAAAAGTAGAGATCAGCAAATCGAATTTGTGTACATTTTTTAGGAATTCAATGAACAATTTTTGAGTTGCTTACCACAAATCGTCTAAAATGGCCACGACCATTTTACACATTGTTGAAGCTTAGATCAGCTAGAAAAAGCACACCTGACCTCGGGCCTCCAAATAAGGACTTGATACCATCACCTCACATCACATGGTAGAGAACAGCCAATAAGAAGGGACTATCATAGCCTGTATAAAAGCTGAGGCAGGAAATAGTGCAGATATGTTATGGTGAATCTGGATAATGAGAGGACGTCAGTCACATCTCAGCTCTGCAATAAAGATAGAGAGAGAAAGCCATAGAAATCTGCACCAACCTTTTAGATAGTGTGTGACGGCACCGCAGTAAATAACAGTTGTCATCCGTTTACCCAAAGCCATATATCTTAAGGTCACTGCAACATTACTAAGGCTGTGTGTTAAGACTCAATCCAAGATATGGGCTCTGCTCCCTTTACCCCGGTCTTGTTAAATTTTCATGTGCTCCACTTCGGGATTTTGCTAGTAGCCCAGTGTGCTCCCATGTGATCATCTACCTAGGCCTATTAAGGCCAACCAAGACATACCCCTGTGTCTTGGTATTAAGACTTTTAGTTTTTTCGGGCACCATGTCCTGTTTTGTACCTGCCTGTGGTCTCCAGGACCTCTGCTGCCTTTCTGCAGTCTCCAGGACCTCTGCTACCTAACTGTGGTCTACAGGACCTTTGCTACTTGGTTGTAGTCTCCAGGACCTCTGCTAATTCTCTGTGGTCTCCAGAATCTCCGCTACCTGTCTGTGGTCTCCAAAATGTCTGCTACCTGTTTGCAGTCTCTAGAATCTCTACAACCTGTCTGAGGTTTCCAGGACCTCTGCTACTTGTCAGAGGTCTCCAGGACCTCTACTACCTGCCTTTGCTCTCATAAACCTCTGTTACCTGTCTGCAGTCTCCAAGACCTCTGCTACCTTTCTACGACCTCCAGGACCTCTGTCATGTGTCTGAGGTCTCCAGGATTTCCGCTACCTATCTGTTCTCTCCAAGACCTGTGCTACCTTTCTGAGGCATCCAGGACCTCTGCTACCTGTCTGAGGTTTCAATGATCTCAGCTACCTGTCTGAGGCCTCCAGGATTTCTGTTACCTATCTAAGGTCTCCAGGACCTCCGCTACATTTCTCGGGTCTCCAGGATCTCTGCAACCTGTCTGAGGTCTCCAGGATCTCTACTACCTGTCTATGGTTTCCACGATCTATGCTACCTGTCTGCAGTCTCCAGGACCTCTCCTATCTGTCTATGGTCTCCAGGACTTCTACTACCTGTCTGTGGCCAACATGACCTCTGCTACCTGTATGTGGTCTTCAAGACCTCTGCTACCTGTCTGTGGTTTCCAGGATCTCTCCTACCTGTCTGCAGTCTCCAGGACCTCTCCTACCTGTCTATGGTCTCCAGGACCTCTTCTACCTGTCTATGGTTTCCAGGACCTCTACTACCTGTTTGTGGTCTCCTGTACCTTTGCTTCCTGTTTCCCACGTGCCTCAATTGTCTGCTGCATTGACACCCATGCCCCATGTGCACATCCAGACCTTGGGCTTTTTGGATCCACCTCACTTAGTGAGCTTGATACTGTGATTGAGTTAAATAGCTTGAAAGGGTTTGGACACAGTTCTAGGCGACCTTAGAGCGTTACACAAGTCTTTTCAGGGCAAATGGCATTTTTGCACTATTGCTAATTGTGGAAAATCAATTTCCATTTATTAAATTTTTGGGGAAAAAATTTGCTGCAGCTGGAGAATTTGAATTTTGAAAATAATTCTCTTGGTTCTACCATAGAAGAACGGCACATTTCTGCTGGAGTTCACTTGATATAATGTAGCTCGAAACCGACAGCTGATTTGTGCGATTCCATATTCCGGAGCTGTAGGAGCACAGCCTCTCAGCAATATTTTACATTGTGTGATTCATGAAAAAGATTGCAGAAAGCTGCCGAGGAACAGACAAGGAACAAATAAAATATATTTCTTTCCTGGAGAAAATCACGCACAGTAGAAGGGTCACTCACCGAGGAGATGTCAGATGTAATTATTTGCCGGGTTCTGCTCAGCTGGAGTCATCCAGAGCTTGGCTAACTAGGGAGGGAATAGACATCATCTCTCGACCCTCATCTCCCGAATAATAAAGTCTAGATACATACATTGTGAGGATTTCTGGAGACCTTTGGGAAGATCAAAATGATTGTCCCTACAGGGAGAGGTGTGAACTGTAGAGTAGCCACAAATATTTACATTAATTAATGAAATCTCATTAGGTACCAAGAAGTTGACCAACAGTCCAACGTTTTCTTAAGGGACTGAGTGCGAAGATCTTACCACCAGCCAATTATACAACTCATGTGGGATTTAAAATGTGAGACATCTGCAACTTTTTATTAAAGATTGTTCACGGACACAACACCTGATCCTCATGCAATTCTACTAACCTGAGAACACCATCGGACCCTACAGTCATCCATGTCATGTGAAGTGCAACAATATAGAGTTGCAATAGTGTCGCGATAGCCACTGTTGAATTCTGAAGAACCCCTGACCACGTTACCAGATACCCCCAGTTAGAAAAAAATCTAATGTTGTAATGTTCAAAACAAAATAATTCAGGTTTTGCAAGCACTCACGTCTACTCAAGTGCTATTATAATTGATTCAGGGGTCTCATGAGATAGATACCGCCATTTATACCACCATATATCGACATCCAGCCCTCAACAATATACACAATCAATAAAAATTTTGGTGCTACTGCTGAAAGACAAAATGTTGTGCCCCAGACAAAGCCAGACGGGCGAAACCCAGTATTAGGCAAGATACATGGATTTTGCGCTTTTATTGACTTTTTCATAACCTTAAGTAACCTAAAAATACATTGGACTTAACAAATCAATCCTTACGGTTTTACACTATGGTCTGTTTGTCACTCAGAATTTGGTGGTCAGCCATGATTTCAATGGTCATGCTACAGTCTTTGTTCTCTTTTTTGGTTATCATAGGAGAACATGTCCTACCTAATTACTCCTTCAGTAATACAATACTGTAAAGTTTCTAAACTTATATAAATTATCAGAGAGATTCACAGGACACTGATCACATTGGTCACATCGGTAGTATATAACTACTGGCCAAAGCCCTATGAAAGGCCTCCTAACTTCTGATTCTTAAGGCCACTTTACACACAGAGATAAATCTGTGGTAGATCTGTGGTAGATCTGTGGTAGATCTGTGGTAGATCTGTGGTAGATCTGTGGTAGATCTGTGGTAGATCTGTGGTTGCAGTGAAATTGTGGACAATCAGTGCCAGGTTTGTGGCTGTGTACAAATGGAACAATATATCCATGATTTCACTGCAACCACAGATCTGCCAAAGATTTATCTCTGTGTGTGAAGTGGCCTTTAGGCACAATGTCACTAAGTGATGGAACATATGCACGACATCCCGCTGGATCTACTGATCAGATGAGGCTTCGAGGATGCCAGCAATTAGGCAGAGGTTTGCATGGACAACTAAAATGGCCACTGAACTTCTGTCATGCAATTTTTCTGCTCAACTCTACTGTTTAAGGTTAATGATTATACCTCCAGTGTCACAGAGTTGGCAGGGGATAGAAGGGGACCAGGGCTCCTAAACTGGCCACCATCTGATGGTGATGATGTCTGGGCCTCCTTCCTACCCCTGCTCCTGACCAGCCCTAATCTAATATGCCCTCCCTCACTACACTGGGGGGAGACAGGAGTGGGGAAACACTAACAGTGATAGACAAACAGGGGAAAACAAAACTCTATCACACATCACGCTCACACAGAGTAATCAGACAAGGGATAAGGAGGAAAACTAAGCAAGGAGGAAATAACCAGAAGACAGGAGGTAATCCACAGCACATCAGACTGGAGAACAACAGCACATGGATTGATTTAGCTGTAGCTACAGTTGGTATAGGAAGACAATTTCCTCCATCTTAAAAAGGCAGGGAGTACCTGTGATAGGTCTCCCGCAACATGTGATCCAAAGGGTAACCAGCAGACTTGCAGAAATTAACTCCTGCCAATCCGATCTCTAATGGGCACACAGCTGGTCAACGCCCAAGCCTGCCTGTGTCACTCAGAAAACCAGAGAAAGCATAGTGAGGAATGTCAGAGTCTGTGGTCTGAACTGAATCTTATGCCGCCATGACACTCGGCGAGTTTAGAGCACTACACTGTGTGACATCCAGTTACTATGAGCAGAACACTTTTCAATCTGATATTTCTTTTTCTTGTTCCTCCCATTTGATATACGCTTACTCAACTGAGAGTGCATGGGTTTTCGAGAGAGGAAAGTGAGCCGGTGCAAGACACCTCCGGGGATGACTTACTTCCCTTGAGATCTAAAGGATCAAAACTGGAAATTCAACATGTGACGCCCCTGACTCTATCAGGGTGTCACAGGGAACTGCACTTTCCTTTCTCTTAGTGCAGAACTCACCCTCCATGGTTCTGGGATCCTAACTGCTGGTATTGCTTCCATCAGCCTTCAAATCCTAACCACATCTCACACCACACCCTGTCAGGCACACCAGTGGGTGGTCTAGCTGGAATAGCGCCACCCACCTAGGGGTCAGGCAGACTAGTGGGAGGGAGGAAGTCATATTAGTAGTAGCCCTCAGAGAGTGAGGAGCTAAGGGAGTTGTAGCTCCCTGTGTGACCTTGGTTGGGTCGCAGACGGTGATCTGGGACCGGAGGAGTCGGAGACCCGGTCGCAGGGTATTGGGAGAGGGTGCCCAGACTTAGTTTTGGAGAATGGTCGGCACCAGAAGTCCAGTAACCGGATCGGTACCAAGCACAGCGAAGTACAGGACCCTAGATCAGGGAGTAGCTTCACACAACCTGACAATTCACCTGTGGAGGATTGTCTCTTTACGAACTTTCCCCAAGAGCTCAGATATCGAAGGCATCAACACAGCGAGGGGGATAGGGCCTGCCAGCTTATGCAGCCCACTGAAATCCCAAGTGTCAGCCATTGAGAGCACAACTCAACTATTTCAATATAGGGAGCGGGACCCTGACAGCTTCAGGCCGAAGGGTCACTCAGGAACATTTACACAATTGTGCATGGAGGCAGGCTTTGGACCACGAAGCAATACCATCGGGGACAGACACCGGGTTGAGCTCCCCAGAGTGGCAGCGGCACCCAGAGACTTGCTTTACTTCTGTGTCAGAGTCTGCTTATTGGCCGCACTAACAACTGCACTGCGTGAGTGAGTAAACTTGCCTCCCTGGGTCCTCCTGACCTGCCCAAATCACCTCCACCATACCGTTCCACCTCCCTCCGGAGCCCTGTGGCCTTCCCTCCCCATGGAGGGATCACCATCTAGCTGCCCCGCTCCATCAGCCCCGGGTACTCCCATCGGGCAGCGGCGGTAATCCTCATTACCAAAAGGAGAAGAAAAAGAGTATACCCACAGAGGGATCACCAAGAGATTATAAAAATAGAAACATCTTTAGAAAAATCTTTGATTTTAATCCTCATTACCACAACCACGGGTGGCGTCAAGAACTGTCCCTTGTAAATATTCCCCCCTTTTATACGAGGGGCTGCTGAGCCCCGGTTCCGGGGACCCTCGAGCCACAGCAAAACCCCCTGATCCGAGCAGTCCGACTGCTGCAGGGGCAGCACAAACATATCAAACCCTTCTCTGTTCAACATCATCTCTTGTGGACAAGTCAGGAAGCCCTCAAGGTGACCAGCCAATTTATAGTTACTTTAGTGTTTCTTGACCAAAATTTGCATAAGGCCAATTGTTTTGGTAAGCCTGACATGGCGTACCTGCTGAGCTGAAATACCTAATTATCTGTCACAGATGTGTCATGGCCTGTCACAGAGGTGTCCCTCATGGCCGGCCAACAATCCAGTGGCATAGAGTATTAGAAAATCCCTGAGATTGGCGGAATGTGCTATCTGACAGTTCCCTGTTTCTGCCGCAACAGACTGTAGGAGACTGGGAAACTGTCAGTTTTTCCTCTCAGTTGCCAGCCTCTGACTTCCTTTATAAACCTCACCCTTGGGTGGTTTGGGTGCGGTTTATAGTTTTTCCTGGCTATGATCTGCAGCGGTCGTCTCCTCTTGTTGTTCCAGAGACTTCTGTGGTAGCTGCTCCTAAGATAAGTGTTTGTCTTTTTCTATCTATGTAGGCTCAGGTGGTAGCATTTATGTTTCCCTTGTATTGTTTCCTTTTGTCTCCCTTAGCATTAATGGTGTTGACAAGCGCTCATATCCGCCATCCTTACTTAGGGCCTAGATAAGGGTTTGCCTAGGGTGAGGTATCCAGCTCGGCGACAGGTGCGGAACCTATATAGGGTTGGTGAAGGCAGCGAGGGTGAGCTACACATTGTTATCAGGGGCTCACCACTTTCCTCTTTCCCAAGAGATAGGACATTCCTTTTCCCTTCCCTTTGTATTGTACTATAAGGCCGGTATAGCTTCTATCCCCGGCCGTGATATTATCAGCCAACAGAGTCAACCTCTTCTCGGGTTGGATGTTTAGCTTGTGAATCATTGTGCATGATGGATGGAGTAAGGTAAAACTTACTGTTGTGAAACAAGGAAGAAAGAGTTAAGACAAAAAGAATCAAATCCTTTAAGATCCCTTTAAGAACCAAAGAATTACGCTTCCCTGCTCTTCGTCTAGTCTTGTGAATAATAAGCCAGAAGTAAAACATTCTGTTGTCTTTAATGCAAATCAATACGACGCCTTTTTATTCCGCTCTTCTACTCTCTGGACAGTATAAACATGTCACATAAATGTCACATAAATAAAGGTGTAAAGTGCTGGATCGTGTCAGCATCGATGCCGGGTACTTTTAATGGCCATAAATACATGTTGGACACAGATCTATAGGATTTTTTTTTTTAGAACATTTTTTTTTCTCCCACAAGGCATTGAACTTTAAACGGAACTCCGGTCAGAGGGTCAGTTTTTAAAAAATAAATGACCACAAAACCATGAGATCTCGATCTGAGTGGATGAGCACAATATATCTAAAGATATCCGTATTGCTTAAATATCTATCTTACCAAATGCTCATTGTGATGACATCGATCTCTCCTGACTACTTCATCCAGAAGAAGCCTTCATAGAAGACTTATTGGGTCCATCTATGGGGAGAGTTGAGTGAGCTGTGGCCGGACTCCTCCACTAGCAGCTTATCCACCAAGAGAACACATCCGACATCGAAATTCAATCTGGCCAATCCTTATTTCCTCTTACATCATTTAGGGAGGGAAGAGTCCAGAAGACCCTATTTACATTACCTGGTCAAACGATCAAAATGATATTGACTAATCTAATGTTTATGACTGCTTTTACACTCTCATATCAAAGAATCCATAACTCAATCCAAGCCTCGCCTATCCATTGGTGGAGTACTCAATCTTTAGGCCAACCGGTTTGATAAAAATGTTTAGCATGGTCATGTTACATAGGCATGGTACTTATTTAATATACCCTCAAAACATATTTTTCTTATTATCGAATGCTCTTTTTGGAAAAGTCTACGTTCTACACTTTCCAGTTTTTTTCTTTTAAACACCTAACAAAGGACACAAACAACATTGCAGTTAGATGGAGCTTCTGAGAAGTTTGATGATCAATTTACCCAAGTAAGTGACGAGAGTTGAGACCATCCCTTATGTTATGTAACCCTAAAAACATTTACATTTGGTGCCTTTAATACCTATTTGGAGATGTGTGACCCTGGACTATCAGGTCGTCACAGGGTATTGCACAATCTGCCCTCCCATGCAGTATCCACCTCCTTCTTGGTTTAGGGTCCCTAACTATATGGTGTTGCCTACATCAGCTAATCAAATCCTAGATACACCCTGCATCACACCCACCAAACACACCAGTGGACGGCTTGAGTGGAATAGAGTCGCCCACCTGGGGGGGTTGGAGAGAGGTGGTCAGGCTTGTCAGTAGGGGAGTTGGGTCTGAGAAGTGAAAGTGAGAGGAGGTCAGGAGCGGGGCTCCTGGGAAGAAATTTAGGTGGCAGATGGTGGTTTGGGCCTAGAAAGGCTGGACCTCCGGTCGCAGGGGATCGAGGCAAGGGGCACAAATCTGTCGAGGAGGACAGCTGGCGGCCTTGCACCATCACCGGGCTGGGACCAAGGCACGACGGGGTACGTGGACCCTAGGTCGGGGAGTAGCTTCAGGCAACCTGATCATTTACCCGAGGAGAACGGAGTCTTCAAGATCCATTCCCACCTGCTCCAAAATCGGGGCATTAGCGCAACGAGGGGGATAGGACTTTCCAATTCAAAACGGTCCAGAAAATCCCAAGCGTGAGCCCTGAGAGCAAGCTCCCACACTTAGCCATAGTGGGAAGCAGGACCCGTCAAGTTTCACACTACCGGGACCACCAAAGATGTAAACTTAGTGCCAGGAGGCAGGTTACGGATCACCAGGCAGCACCATTGGGGACGGGACGCAAACTAAGCTGCCCTCAGCGGTAGCGGTGTCCATAGACTTCTTTGACCAGTTGTCATGTCAGCTTAATGGACTGAGTGAGTACCACAGTGACCCCCTTGCATCCAACGGCACTCCCCTTTGATCACCGAGCCCCTTGGTATCCCGTCTGCCCGTGGAGGGTCACAACACCTGGCTGCCCATTCCATTATCCCTGGGTACTCACAACTGCAGCGGTGGTACTCCTAATTACCACATACCATGGGTGGCGTCACGAATTCTATAAAATCCCTTGTAAATAACCCCCTTCATTTGAGTGGCCGCAGACCGGAGACCCTCGAGCCACTGAGAACCCAGATCCAAGCAGCTCGGCTGCTAGCACGGGGCCGGCTCAGATGTTTTTTTCTGTATGGATTGCCTTCTGGTAGACTTTTGAGGCGTAATGTTAGGTCAGAGCTTAAGGGAGCGTATACACTGATCGATATTCAGGAATGTTTCTAAATTATTGTCCTTCCTAACCGGGTTGTCGGTTATATGAAGAACAAGCAAAACGCTCATTTCTCAAGTGAGTAAGCTTCTCAGCAGCACATCACCCTATTCAAAAAGGCCATGTGCTGCCGAGAACAATAACAGTCTATGTGCCCAGAATGATTTATTACTGATCGTTCATCGACAGTGTGTAATGTCCATGGCCAGTATAAGGGCAGCAAGTGGGGTTAGTGGACCTACTTGACCATAGGGGAACCCGGGCTTACCCTTTAGTAGAAGGGACTTAACCTATTGCCCACCGAGAGGCAGACGCCAGGTACTACTCCCAGAGCAGTGACCGGGACTACGGCAGCTGAACCCCAGGGTGGGTAACAGACTCAGGTGTAGATGGATAGAGGTGGGGTGAGTGAGGCAGGCTGGAAAGTCGGGTACAGATAGGAATAGTGGACACGGTTGTGATAGGTAGGTATGGGAAGGCAGATTCATGTGATGTACACAGGGATAACAGGACCTAACAACTAGCTAGCAGACTGGTATACTGACTGAATGTATTGTGCAGGCACCTCCCCTAATGGGAGGATGCCTTAAATACACAGTGCCTCTCAGCCATAGGCCATTTAACAGGAGCGCTGGTGTGCGCATCTTAGGTGCACTCCTGGGAACCTTGTAAAGCATGTACAGTGCCTGGGAGGGGAAGGAGGTATCAGCACACGTGAATGGCCAGGGAAGTGCAGGGGACCCTGCACGCGACCCAGCCGGGGTGGTAAATTGGTGTCTTTGCAGAGTCGCCAGCGCTCCACAGTGCTGTTCACCTTTCTAAGCTGTCTTATGTAGGGTTGTTTGGCGATCATTTAAAGACCACCATCGGCTCATGAAAATGCTCCACTGGTGGATTTTCTGTCCAACCCTGATTACAGGTCTATGAAAATAAAAGAATAGAAGAAGGTTTGCAATATATAACGATCATACTTGCCAACTTTCAAGGCAAGGATCCAGACAATTTTTGGCACTGACCTCCCCACCAAAACCACGTATCGGCACACAATGTTCTCCACCGCTCCATGCCTCTGCATTCTCCACCTCCTTGTATAAAGAAACCTTTCAAAATCATTATTTTCCATGAGGTTTTGGAAAGGTTTTTGAGGGAGATTTGCCAACTTTTCAAGGAAAGCAGGAGGTCTCCAATAATCCAATTTTCTGGAAGGACAATTATGGTCCTTATCGTGACGGCCCCCTGCACTTTTTAGCCATTGGAGATATCTTAAAATGCGTGAATAGGACAATATAAGATTATCATATTTTGTTCCCTTATTTTTTTTTAATAATTACCTTTTTTAAGGATTTGCTATCTATACATTATTTTCTAGACATGGCTATGAAGACCGGTCCAATACCCCAAGGTGAGAGAACATTTACTATAAACACACCTGACTCCCTGCCGAGCCGAGAGTGATTCTCAGCCGCTCCCTGCTGCGAAATGCGTGGTGCTCTCATGGATTACAGCATTCACCAACTCAATTTAGGAAATAAATAGCTATTTAGTATATGTATATATATATTAGAGCTTATATAAGTTTTTTTTGTATTTTGATGTCTTTATGTTCTCATTTAACTGAGAAAAATACTCCTTCTTCCTCTTTTATTTGTTGCTAAAAAAGTTGCACGCGGTTAGAGAAATCTACAAGCTGATTACCTGGGAATGGAGGGGGGCTCACACTGAGAAGACAGCTAACGCTTATTTTACTTTGAATATTCCAAAATCTTTTCTTGTTAGCATTTAAAGAAAGGGAGAAATCGAGCGTCACGCTGGCGACTATTATTATAACAATGTTCTGTCATTATCCTCCCTTCTAGGGGGCATATTGCCTGTGCTGTCTACTTAGCTGTGCTGAAATACATATTTTTCCTAATATCGAGATAACACTGAGGAAGCGGTCGGATGGCACCGGCACATTAAAAAAAGGACCAGTTTCTTTAGGTTTAAAAAAAACAGTTAAAAAAAAATCTGGAATATTCACTAATCGATTACATTCTTCAAATTAAAAAAAAAAAATTCCTAACTTGTGGTCAAAATTTTTTATTTGTCTCCTATATAGAGTGCAAACATTTTTTATTTTAGTGCTTCTTTGTTATAGTTTCTCTTCCCCTATTTTAAAAAAGTTAGAGCCACAAATCATTAATAGAAATGAGCAAATTGATTGGTAAAAAAATCTAGCCAAATGGTGGCCAATGTCACGCCAGGGCAAGAAAATGGCCGGCATGCGACGCAACACCAAGGGGAAAAACAGGGAAGATGTTAAGCCAGACCTTGGTGATGGGGAGAAGGGTCACCATCTCACCTGCACCTGTGGCTGATCCCTGCACTCCCTAATCTCCCTAGATGAGTCCTTCCCCCTTGTGCCGTCACATACCTAGGCCCTTGCTGACCCTAAACTTACCCTAGCTAGTGAGTAGAGATGAGACCACCTGAAATTCGATGTTCAATGTTCAGGTTCGAATACAGACAACAAAAAAAACAGACTTTGGGTTCGAGGTTTGAGTGAGCGAGCAGCGCTGTGCTTGGATATGAGTGATGCTCAGCCCTCAGTAGGCCACATGCAATGTTTAAATGGCTCGCAATGGGGGCAAAAGCGTGATCAGATGCAGTGTGCACACACACACCAAAAAAAAATTAAAAACCCTGCCCACCCTCCCCCAGAAGTGTTCTGTTTATGGCTGGCTCCTTGTGGGTGGAGACACGAACTACCCAATTGATTTACATTGAGGTTTGGGTCAAGTGATGGTCAAAAATCAAACTTTATCTAAAGTTCGACTTTACCCTCCGAACCGAACTTCCAAAGGTTCGCTCATCTCTATTAGTGGGTAGGTCATCGAGACACTAGTTCCACTGCTACAATAAAACAACATGAGGAAGGTAAGACAAACAGGTGGGGAAAGACACAACAAAAAGCAATCCTTGGTTTTTTCAGCAGGAAACTTTGCAGCTGCAACTGAATTGACACCACAGCTATGTAGAGATGTGGACTAGATAGAGAATCTATTACCGCCATGGAGTAAAGCCAGGAGTTGGTATATATAACAGAAGGGCGTGATGACAAAATGCTACAGGTGTAGATAAGGCTAGGAGTAATCTCAGCCAGCAAGGAAAAAGCCCTTAACCCTTTCAGCATCAAAAGAAAGTATATCTACTCCAATGCAAAATGTAACCTGAGTACGCAACACACTCATGACCACCAGTTAGCCACCATTTAGGTGACTCTTTATTTTTAGGGTGTGGAAGGGTTTAACAAATATTAATTCAACTCGCCTATTGAGCCTGCTCCTTACTTATCCCGATTCTGCAGTGTCCCGTCCGGTCCTCCACTTGCTTTCGTTCTTCTATCTTCTTGTCTTCTGTTTTTTATTCTTGTCATCTTTGGGCTTCTGCCCAGAATATTCAAATCTTCTGGCACGGGTCACAACTTGGTCACCTGAGACATGACGTACAGAATGATGTGCGTTGCCCCCTATATGACACACTGTGGAACTTACAGTGCCTTGAAAAAGTATTCATACCCCTTAAAACTCTTCCACATTTTTTCACGTTACACCCACAAACTTAAATGTATTTTATTTGGATTTTACCGAAGACAAAAAGAGGAAAAGATAAAAGGCTAGTTCAAACACAACAGAAGCGGAACCGCACCAAAGATCCAACGCACCAGTATAGCGGATGATGTACGTTTTTTGATTTCTTTACATATATTCAATAAAAAACTAGTTGAGCAAAGTTGACTTCGCTCTTCAGCATCTCTGGAACTCACTAGGCATTCCCCGGTATGATGTGGGTAGCCCCGAGACATCATGACACCACGTGAAGCCTAGTCAACACTGAATGTGCCAAAGCATAAAAATGTACAATAATGCAAGAGCCAGAGGAAGGGAGCAAGCCAGCAGAGGACGATGAGGAGAAAGAAAGCTACAGCACCAGGACAGGTGATGGATGAGAGGAGTATGATGTTTTTCTTTTTTTGGGGATGGGGAAATAACCCTATAAGAAATATGGGTCAATAACTTCCTCAACAGAGTAACTTCTTAGCCAAACGTTTTTATTTTGGGGGTGGGAAGAAAAATTGTGGCATCCTGTAGGCCTGGACTGTGAGCAGATATTCTTGGTTATCGGAGGTCTTGGGGGTTTTCTGTTTCATGCTCATTTGGTTTTGGCATCAGTGGCTTACACTTGGGGTCTCCCTTCTTGAACCTAAAAAGAATCAAGAAAATGTCTGCCAACAGACAGCTCACTAAATCGCTAAAATATTAGGGCCAGCAAATCCGATTTCTTTTTGAAATTTACATCAAATTTAACTTGCCTTGAATGGATCCGCTTATCTTTACTGGTGAACTCTTCCTAATTACAAAAATGCCATGCAATGTTTGGTTTTGCATACACTTAGTGGAACAGCGCTGTCAGACTCTGTTCACACCATAGAGTCTGACAAGCAACCAGAGGCTTCAGAATTGTTCTGCCTGAGCCGAGCGTTGGCTGATTCAGGTTCACTGGTCTTCGGCCCTGAATGAGTTAAATCTTGCAGACTGGTGAGCAGAAACTAGACGTTCAGGTTTCTAATTGTCACGTGTAGCTGTCTCCTCCCTATTTAGGGTTCTGGTTTATTCCGGTGGGCTCTGATTATAGTTTCAGCATAGCTCCAGCGATCCTGGTCTTGGTGTTTCTACTGTTTATGGTGATCTGTGTTGCGATTTTGAGTGGTGTCGATGTTCCCCTGTTATGCGCTACTTCCTTCCCTTTTCTTTATTCCCCTGTACACATATTGTTTCTCCTTTGTGATTGAGTTTCGTGTGTATGAGTTTTTGTTCTCCCTTGTCCATGTCGTTTCTGTGGGGTTTCGGTTATTGTGTTTCCTAAATATCCCAAAGGTGGGGGATAGGGGAGTAAGATTAGGGCTCGGATAGGAGTCAGGGTCATGCCGGGGGCTCGGACCTGGCTACCATCAAGCCTACCTCTGAGATAAGGGACAGCTCAGGGTTTCGAGTCTGAGGGCCAGCCTAGGGGCATCTGTTCCGTCATTACCTACCAGATGATAAAAAAGCATCTAAGAAAAAATAAAAAATGTGTATTTTCCAAATTGTTTGCTGCAGATGCAGAATAATAAAAACCACAAGTCAAGTTGCTTCTTCGATGCACCAGGCACGGCTCCAACAAAGTTGTAACCCGATCTAATATTATGCAGAATCGGAGAATTCATTGTTCCCGTACGTACGTTGCAATCTGATTCTTTACCAAAATAAATTTGTCACAAACTTTTTCTTATCTTCCCGATAGCAATGCCAGATAAATCACGGCTCTGCTGCTTTCTTGTGGGATCCTCAAGAATATACAGACACTGTATTGCGACAGTTTGCAAACTTATCATCCCACATCTGATTGCTCCTCTCTCTGGAAGGAAGCAGAAATTATTAAATATATTCATTACACTGCGGATCTGATATATTTTCTTTCTCAGACACTCTGCCTACTCATAAGTTATACATTTATGAAAAAAGTCTCTCTCTGATACTTAATGGCAGTAAATCTGGGAAGATTAGCGGGACTGTATTTCAAACATCAAGCAAATGCAGATATGGAATTCCTGGCGCTTTATATTATCATGTCGCTACTTTGTTGCAAGGGCTAGTTCACATTACCATACGGCGGTCTTATTTTCGCATCCATATTATGGATACAAGTCCAAATCTGGGGCTTTGTGACCAAACTAACAGCCTTGTGATGTATACGAGACTGATCTCGAGATCAACTAGAATTTTTGAGGTTGTTTGCTTTACCACCATCAACCATTTGAATATATAGTTTTTCCGAGCTTCCAGGGAAATTTAAAGGGTATTTTCACTTTTAAACAACATTTAGCATTTGATAAATTGATAAAATTCACATACAATGATGATTTTGCACAGGACCTAATAATCAAAATGGTTCATTCTGGTTGATCAGCCATGGACAACCCATGTAGCCACTTGACCAAAGTCCCTTTGTTCAACACTCGTTCTCACCAACAAAAAAGTGACTGTCAACAAGTCAGCTCCAATTGGCAGACTCCAACTATTTGAATGGTGCTTCAAAAATTTGTGTTGATTAATTTACATCCTATTGCTCTAAAAACACAGTATATTTTTGAATACTGGAACAAATTGGGGCAACTGGAGTAAACCAACATTGGCATTGGTTGGATTTCAACTGAGCTAACATGTCTCAGGTGTGAAGGGTTATCCTTAAGAAATCTTCTTGAGTGATATCATCAGAAGTGTTGGAAAGTTGACCACTATCCCTGTTCCTACCAGATGGACTATCACAACCTTGAGTACGGGAACAAATTGGGATAACTGGAGTAAACCAATGCTGCCATTGGTTGGATTTCAACTACGTCACCATGTCTTTGGTGTGAATGGTCATAGATCCTTAAGAAATCTACTTGAGTGATGACATCAGAAATGTTTGAAAGTTGACCATTGTCCATTGTCCCTGCTCTTACCAGATGAACCATCACAACCTGGTGATTCTCAAAAACAAACCCAGCGCAAAGAGATCAACAGCCCAAATGCAATGCTGCCCAAGTATCACACTCATATGAAAGGTCATAGCTCCGCAAATAGTTGATAGTTGGCCATTGTCCCTGTTCCTACCAGATGGACCAACACATCCTGGCAATTCTTTAATCAAAAAAACTGGCACAAAGAGGTTAACTGCCCAAATACCATGTTGCCCATGAATTAAAGGTCATAGGTCTTCTTTTGAGATATCAGCAGAAATGGGTAATGGTCGACTATTGTCCCTGCTCCTAACCCATTGGACTAACACAGCCTAGTGGAGCTAAAAAAAACAAGCAGTATCATAAAGAGTGGTGGAAAATTGACTCTGCTCCTACCAGTTGGACCATCACATCTTGGTGTTCTTAAAAAAAATACCTAGCACAAAGATTAACAGCTTGAATATCAAGCTGTCCATGTTTCACTTCGGATGAAAGGTCACAGCTCCACAAATATATTGGGTTTAAGAGCTTAAATACCATACTGCCCATGTATCCCCCTCATGTGAAAGGTCAAAGCTCCACAAATGTATCTTCTTTTGAGATATCATTAGAAGTGGTTGATGGCTGACCATTGTCCCTGCTCCCACCCCATGGACCAACAAATCCTGGTAAGTCTTGGAAAAAAAATAGCACAAAAAGTTTAACAGTTTAAGAAGTGGTGGATGATTGACTGCTCCTAACAGATGGACCATCACATATTGGTGGTTCTCAAAAACAAACCTAGCACAAAGAGATTAACAGCCAAGTACCATGATATCCATGTATCACACTGGATGACTTGTCTTAGCTCCACAAAATGTATCCTCTTTTGAGATATCATGATAAATGCTTGATGGTTGAGCATCGTCCACTGTCCCTGCTCCCACCCAAATACACCAACACATCCTGGTGGACCTTAAAAACAAGTGATATCATCAGAAGTGATTGATTAATGGATGATTGACCATAATTCTACCGGATACACCAACGCAACATGGTGTTTCTTAAAGACAAACTAAGACAAACAGATTAATAGCTAAAATAAAATGCTGCCCGAGAATGCCAGATGAAAGGTCATAAATCCACAAAAATATCTTCTTTCGCGATACCATAAGTGGTTGATGGTTGACCATCGTCCATTGTCCTTGCTCCCATCTGATGGACCAAGACATTCTGGTGACTCTTAAAAACAATTACAAAGAGATTAACAGCCTGAATACAACGCTGCTCATGTATACCACTCATATGATAATAACTTCACAATTGTAGGTTTTTTTGAGATATCATCAGATGTGTTGATGGGTGACCATCGTCCATTGTTACCCCCCGCACCCGATAACCGATACACCAACACATCCTAAAGGTTAACATCCTATATACAAAACTTTCAAAAATATCACTAAATATATTGTACGGTTTGTTGCCAATCGAGTAATTTTTGTAAATAATAATAACGATTGTAACGGATCATTTTTGTCTTGAGTATCTCGTTTCAGATAAGCTTAACTTTTTATGATTCTTTGACTAATTCAAAACTAATTCTCGGGAGAACTGATGCCAACTGGAAGTCCTCCAGTATCACAATATTAATTAACAGTAGATAAAAAGTAATCATATATTACATCAGTGGTGTTTTATAATGTTTAATTACAGGGTTTGATGAATAGGTTCCACACCTGTCCAGATAAGGTTCCATTTAGAATAATTTGATGAAGGTTTTTTTCTTTTGTTTTTTTTTTTGGTTTTACGAAAGAGACTAATGAGAAGAAATTCAGTTAGATTAAGAACTTTTGTCTGAAGTCAGTTTTCCTCGTTTACCTCCAGAGTAGACCGCAGGTGCAAAAGTCTCAAAAAATAGTGGTATAAAGGGCCCGGGGCTCTACGTAGAATGTGATTAAATGCTTCCTATGGAATGTTGGCTTGGCACTCGGGACGATGGACGTGATTGGATTTGCTCGCTCACCACCGTACACATGAAATGTTTTTGACCGAGTTCCTGACACAAACACCATTGTTCTCTCCTCTTTAATTAACACTGTTTGCTATTCTTTCCCTTAACACCAGAATACGTAAGGCCACCCTCACCAGACGTCCCCAGCTCACAGGTGGTCCGTCTCCGCCAGGTGTCTTGTAGTTTATTCAGAAAAGTTGACTTTTGTCGAGGGCAACAATAGTTTTATGATTACAATTTATTTGAAGGGGCTTCATGGGTTTAGACATCTGTTTGTTTCTTTTTGTTTGTTTCTCAGAAGCAGCCCCTCCATTGTTTATTGGCTGAGCCGGGATTGCAGGGTCACATATACTAGGGGATAGAAAAAAATATTGATAAAAAAATATTGATTATACCTTTTATTTCTTCCTTTCCATCGACTACTCATCATCTGACCCCACTGCTTTGAATGTCGGGACTGGCAGATAACAGGAGGTATTACCAGCTTATATCACTAGGTAGTTTGTGCAGAGTGTTAGACTCTAGAAAAGGAAAGAAGGGAAGGAAAGGAAGGAAGGAAAAAAAGGAAGGAAATGAAGAAAGGACAGGAAGAAAAGAAAGGATGGATGGAAAGAAAGGATGTAAAGAAAGGATGGAAAGAAAGGAAGGAAGGAAAGGAAGGAAGGAAGAGGAAAGGAAAGGAAAGGAAGGAAGGAAGGAAAGGGAAGGA
>NC_134364.1:70533054-70610554 GCF_048569485.1 Anomaloglossus baeobatrachus | reverse complement strand
TTTATATGGGTGAGAGATCCATAATTTACTATTATCAATCTGAACTCTTGTCTGAATGGATTTGTTCCTCGCCCTCCGCTGCGGTTGAAGTGGAAGATTTAAAACTCTCAATAAACTTGCAGCAAACAGCAGACTTTATTATGACTTGTTTGTCCAAGAAGTCCATTTGAGCTCAGTATTTCACACCATCCATTGCCCGAGCAGAGTTATTATTGCCTTGTTCGGAAAGTGAAGTGCTTTTAACACTGATTTAATGCTTGTTGTTACGTGACATCTTGTGCTCAGAATCTCGCTTTTAGATTTGTGTCAATCGGTTTGTATAAAGCCGTGTCCTTACATATGCATTTATGTCATGGGCTTACAAAAATAGGAGTAAAATTTCTATAGTAAAAAAAAAAAAAGTAAAAGCGGAAAAATAAAAAAATATATAAAATGGGAAAATAACAAAAGAAAAAGATTGACAAAAAAACCCCAGAAAATAATAAATTAAGAAATGAGTTGAAAAAAATAAAATAAAATACATACAAATACAGTTCTAAAGTTTGGGGTCATCCAGACAATTTTGTGTTTTCCATGAAAAATCATTCTTTTATTTACAAATGAGTTGCATAATGAGTAGAAAATACAGTCCAGACATTGACGAGGTCAGAAATAATGATTTTTACTTGAAATAATAATGTTCTTCTTCACACTTTGCTTTCGGCACAGAATGCTCCTTTGCAGTAATTCCAGCTTTGCATATCTTTGGCATTATAGCTGTTAATTTGCGGAGGTAATCTGGAGATATTTCCCCCCCATGCTTCCCCCCTCCCACAAATTGGATTGACTTGATGGGCACTTTTTGCATACCATACGGTCAAGCTGCTCCTACAACAGCTCTATAGGGTTGAGATCTGGTGACTGGGCACTCCATTACAGATAGATACCAGCTGCCGGCTTCTTCCCTAAATAGTTCATGCATAACTTGGAAGTGGCTTTGGGTCATTGTCCTGTTGTAGGATGAAATTGGCTCCAATCAAGTGCTTTCCACAGAGTACGGCATGGTGTTGCAAAATGGAGTGATAGCCTTCTTTATTCAAAATTCCTTTTACCTTGTACAAATCTCCCACTTTACCATCACCGAAGCAACCCCAGACCATTACATTACCTCCACCATGCTTGACAGATGGCATCAGGCACTCTTCCAGCATCTTTTCAGTAGTTCTACGTCTCACAAATGTTCTTCTGTGTGATCCAAACACCTCAAACTTCGATTTTTGTCTGTCCATAACTTTTTTCAATCTTCCTCTGTCCTATGTCTGTGTTCTTTTGCCCATATTAATCTTTTCCTTTTATTAGCCAGTCTCAGATATGGCTTTTTCTTTGCCACTCTGCCCTGAAGGCCGGCATCCCGGAGTCGCCTCTTCACTGTAGACATTGACACTGGCGTGTTGCGGGTACTATGTAATCAAGCTGCCAGTTGAGGACCTGTGAGGCATTGATTTCTCACACTAGAGACTCTTGTCTGTACTTGTCTTGTTGTTCAGTTGTGCAGCGCGGCCTCCCACTTCTCTTTCTACTCTGGTTAGAGCCTGTTTGTGCTCTCCTCTGAAGGGAGTAGTAAACACCGTTGTAGAAAGTCTTCAGTTTCTTGGCAATTTCTTTCATGGAATATCCTTAATTTCTAAGAACAAGAATAGACTGTCGAGTTTCACATGAAAGTTCTCTTTTTCTGGCCATTTTGAGAGTTTAAGGGAACCAACAAATGTAATGCTCCAGATTCTCAACTAGCTCAAAGGAAGGTCAGTTTTATAGCTTCTCTAATCAGGAAAACTGTTTTCAGCTGTGCTAACATACTTGCTCAAGGGTTTTCAAGGGATTTCTAAACATAAATTAGCCTTCTAACACAGTTAGCAAACACAATGTACCGTTAGAACACTGGAGTGGTGGTTGTTGGAAATGGGCCTTTATACACCTATGTAGATATTGCATTCAAAACCAGATGTTTGGAGCTAGAATAGTCATTTACCACATTAACAATGTATAGAGTGTATTTCTGTTTTATTTACTTTAATGCTAGATTCATTGAAAAAAAAAAATGTGCTTTTCTTTAAAAAAATCTAAATGACCCTAAACTTTTTAACTGTAGTGTAATGTATAAAAGAGATGTCAAAAAAATGAAGAAAAAAAAGACAAAAAAAATTGAACCCCCCCCCAGAAAATAATAAATTAGGAAATAAATTAAAAAGCGGAAAAAAAAATACAAAACAAATTGGAAGTAAAAGTATAGAAAATAATATATTAGTAAACATGTTGAAAAAAAAATTAAAATAAAATATACACTATATAAAAGAAAAGCCGAAAAATGAAAAAATATTCCCCAAAAATTGAAAGAAAATACAGAAAATAAATTAGGAAATAAATTAAAAATATATATAAAAAAAAGAGAAGTATAAAAAAAAAAAAGATTGAAAGAACAAACGTAGAAAATAATAAATATGGAAATAAGTTAAAAACATTAAAGGGCAGAAAAAAAAATTCAAAAAAATTGGAAATTTTTTTTAGAAAATAATGAATTAGGAAACATACGTGTATATATATATATATATATATACACGTATGTTTCCTAATTTATTTTTTTTATTTTTCTGCAGTATATATATATATATATATATATGTATATATTTATAATGCGGAAAAATAAAAAAAATAAATTAGGAAACATACGTATATAATATATATATATATATATATATATATATATATACACACACATGTACGTATGTTTTCTAATTTTTTTTTTTCCGCATTACATATACACATATATATATATATATATATATATATATATAATATATATATATATATATATATATATGTGTATATGTAATGCGGAAAAAAAAAAAAAATTAGAAAACATACGCATATGTGTATATATATATATATATATATATATTATATACTTATGTTTCCTAATTTATTTTTTTTATTTTTCCGCATTATAAATATGTACATATACATATATATATATATATATATATATATATATATATATATATATATATATATATATATATATATATAATGTGGAAAAATAAAAAAAATAAATTAGGAAACATATATATATATATATATATATACGTATATATATATATATATATATATATATATATATATATATATATATATATATATATATATATATATATATATATATATATATATATATATACACACAGTGCCTACAAGTAGTACTCAACCCCCTGCAGATTTAGCAGGTTTACACATTCGGAATTAACTTGGCATTGTGACATTTGGACTGTAGATCAGCCTGGAAGTGTGAAATGCACTGCAGGAAAAAAGAATGTTATTTCTTTTTTTTATAAATTGTAAAAAGTTTATTCAGAGGGTCATTTATTATTCAACACCTCAAACCACAAGAATTCTGTTTGGTTCCCCTAAAGTATTAAGAAGTATTTCAGGCACAAAGAACAATGAGCTTCACATGTTTGGATTAAGTATCTCTTTTTCCAGCCTTTTCTGACTAATTAAGACCCTCCCCAAATTTGTGAACAGCACTCATACTTGGTCAACATGGGAAAGACAAAAGGAGCATTCCAAGGCCATCAGAGACAAGATCGTGGAGGGTCACAAGGCTGGCAAGGGGTACAAAACCCTTTCCAAGGAGTTGGGCCTACCTGTCTCCACTGTTGGGAGCATCATCCGGAAGTGGAAGGCTTATGGAACTACTGTTAGCCGTCCACGGCCTGGACAGCCTTTGAACGTTTCCACCCGTGCAGAGGACATGCTTGTCCGAAGAGTCAAGGCTAACCCAAGGACAACAAGGAAGGAGCTCCGGGAAGATCTCATGGCAGTGGGGACATTGGTTTCAGTAAATACCATAAGTAACGTACTCCACCACAATGGTCTCCATTCCAGACGAGCCCGTAAGGTACCTTTACTTTCAAAGCGTCATGTCAAGGCTCATCTACAGTTTGCTCATGATCACTTGGAGGACTCTGAGACAGACTGGTTCAAGGTTCTCTGGTCTGATGAGACCAAGATCGAGATCTTTGGTGCCAACCACACACGTGACGTTTGGAGACTGGATGGCACTGCATATGACCCCAAGAATACCATCCCTACAGTCAAGCATGGTGGTGGCAGCATCATGCTGTGGGGCTGTTTCTCAGCCAAGGGGCCTGGCCATCTGGTCCGCATCCATGGGAAGATGGATAGCACGGCCTACCTGGAGATTTTGGCCAAGAACCTCCGCTCCTCCATGAAGGATCTTAAGATGGGTCGTCATTTCATCTTCCAACAAGACAACGACCCAAAGCACACAGCCAAGAAAACCAAGGCCTGGCTCAAGAGGGAAAAAATCAAGGTGTTGCAGTGGCCTAGTCAGTCTCCTGACCTTAACCAAATTGAAAACTTGTGGAAAGAGCTCAAGATTAAAGTCCACATGAGACACCCAAAGAACCTAGATAACTTGGAGAAGATCTGCATGGAGGAGTGGGCCAAGATAACTCCAGAGACCTGTGCCGGCCTGATCAGGTCTTATAAAAGACGATTATTAGCTGTAATTGCAAACAAGGGTTATTCCACAAAATATTAAACCTAGGGGTTGAATAATAATTGACCCACACTTTTATGTTTAAAATGTATTAAAATTTAACTGAGCAACATAACTTGTTGGTTTGTAAGATTTATGCATCTGTTAATAAATCCTGCTCTTGTTTGAAGTTTGCAGGCTCTAACTTATTTGCATCTTATCAAACCTGCTAAACCTGCAGGGGATTGAATACTACTTGTAGGCACTGTTTTATATATATATATATATATATATATATATATATATATATATATATATATATATATATATATATATATATATATATATGTAGCGGAATAATAAAGGGAATACAAAAAAGCAGTAAGCTGAAAAATATAGCAGCAAAGTACAAAATTAAAATTGAAGGAAAAAATATAGAACATAAATTAAAAATTAAGTTAAAAATGTAGAAAAAAAATAAATAAATAACGGATTATATTTTATGTCAAGGAGATAAAAGGCTCACCATATTGCATTGTGTGGCTGTGCGGCGTGTTTGGGCCAGGGGGCAGGCAGTGAAGCTTAGCAGGTGATACAGTATAAAGGGAACTAAAATGATGTAGTGCCGCGGATCGGGTGGAGAGTAAGTCAGGAAGCGCTAAATACAGATATATGGCAGACATTAAAACAAGGCATTCACAAAGTGCCCGGTGCATCAATGTGCATCCTATCATTCTGGAGAGAACAGACTGTTTGAGCTCCTGGTGCAATGAGGCTTTAATCCAAGGCAATCTATTTCTCAGGTTTCTCGCATTCACACCTCAAGGCAACTTTTTTTTAATTTTGCAATCCAAGAAAAAGAAAAAAAGAAAAGCAGGAAAAAATGTACTAAAACATAAAAAAATTACGGGGATGTAAATTTTTACAGCCGATACTTTTCATATTGTTTCATGCATTTAATAATCTACTGGTAGTGTTATAATGGTTTCTTAAATTTGATACAAGTGTCCCGAATATTTCAGATTTTGTCAAATTCAAATATTTTGGATTTTTTTTTGTTGGATTCTTTTGATGGCTGCTAAGAGGATAAAAAATAATATTACTAAATAAAAAAATAACAGACTAGCGTGTTCTATGATGTCACCTGGATCTTCGTTGCCTTCATTGTCCCAATAGCTCGCCGGTCCTCTGAGAGGGTTTTTGCTTCTTCCAATTACTGTCCTCAGAGGATACATGGTGGGTAACGATGTATTTCAATGACATGGGTGAGACCGATAACAGGTCACAACATTGGAAAAACTGAAAGCTGCTCAGAGACAGAGGCGGCATAAAGAGATAAACGTCTTTTCAGGGCAAATGAGTCACTTTTGATTTGGTCTGAATAAAATTTGTTGTCCGAACTGTGTGAGTTTGCCTAGAGTCCCTGGCCTTGCACAGAAAATTTTGCAAAAAAACCCTAAGAGCTAAAGCTCAGACCCTAAATGCCTCAAGCATGTCCATGACAGTACAATTCTAAAAAGGCTTAATAAGTATGGATTTCTAAAAAGAACATATCAGCCCAGCTTAATTTTTCAAAGTTGGATCTGAACAAATCACAGAACTTTTAGAAAACACTTGACGTGTCACGGCTGTCTCTCTGCATTATGAGACTAGTGACAGATTCAGGGCTAGAAAGTCATTTCCACACAAGGCTCTAAATATTACATGAAAATTCCTTTCTTTTGGCTTGTAATGGGTTAATGTCAGTTTCTACTTGTCAGTAGCATACTCTTTACCTCTACCTCAGGTGCTTCCAGTTTGGGACCACTCCCAGTCCCTATATACACTATATATACCCTCTTCTCCCTGTAGAGGGTGCTGGTTATACTAAATCCTCATTCTGAGATTTGTCCTGGAGGTGGAAGGAGCTCTTGGAAACCTGTTGTGGTGTACCCTGCAGTCCTGGTTTGTTCTCTTTTATGGGCCTAATGAATGCAGTGTAGGCTGTGCATGTTCACAACTGCTCACATTCCACAAGAAACTTTGGGACCCCTGTTTCAGAATTGCTCCCCTTCCTATAAGTTAGACCCCCAGTGACAATGAAAAAGAATGTGACAAAGTCTTTTGTGAATTATAGATTATTCACTACTGCTTTGTTCCCTTTTATGGCTCTAGTGAATGCAGCGGAGGCTGCGCATGCGCAGAACTATTCAAATTCCACAGGAAACTTTGGGACCTCTGTTTCAGAATTGCTCTGTATCTCACCAGTTAGACCCCCAGTGAGACGGAAAAAGTCTCTTTTGTGAATTAGAGACTGTTCACCACTGCTTTGTTCCCTTCTATGAGCCTTATGAATGCAGTGGAGGCTGCGCATGCGCACAATTGCTCAGTTTCCACACTAGTTGGATCCCCAGGGAGACTGAGAAAAGGTGTTTCAAATTCTCTTTTGTGAATTACAGAGAATATTGACCACTACTGTGTTACCTTCTATAAGCCTAATGAATGCAGCAGAGGCTGCGCAAGCGCACAGTTGCTCAACTTGCACAGGAAACTTTGAGACTCAGTTTCAAAAAAGCTTTCGATCCCACTAGTGAGACCCTCAGTGAGATTGAGAAAGGATGTTTGAAAGTCTCTTTTGTGAATTAGAGAGACCACTTCTTAGTTTCCTTCTATAAGTCTAAAGAATGAAGAGGATGCTGCACATGCGCACAACTGCTGAATTTCCTCATGAAACTTTGAGACCCTTATTTCACAATTGCTCTGCATCCCACCAGTTAGACCCCCTGTGAGACTGAGAGAGTATTTCACAGTATCTTTTGTGAATTTGAGAGAATATTCACTACTTCTTAGTTCCCTTCTATAAGCCTAATGAATGCAGCGGAAGCTGCGCATGAGCACACCTGCTCAATTTGCTCAGGAAACTTTGGGACCTCTATTTCAGAATTGCTTAGCTTTCCACCAGTTAGACCCCCAGTGAGACTGAGAAAGGATGTTTCAAAATCACTTTTGTGAATTAGAGAGAATATTGAGCACTTCTCCATTCCCTTCTATGGGCGTAATGAATGGAACACAGGCTGCGCATGCGCACCATTGCACAATTTTTTCAAGAAACTTTGGCACCCCTGTTTCAAAATTGCTGTGCATCCCACCAGTTAGACCCCCAGTGAGACTTAAAAAGGGTTTTTCAAAATCTCTTTCTGAATTAGCGAGATTATTGACCACTGCTTTGTTCCCTCTTCTATGGGCCTAATGAATGCAGCGGAGGTTGTGCATGCGCACAACTGCTCAGTTTCCACAATAAACTTTGGCACCCTGTTTCAAAATAGCTTTGCTTCCTACAATATAGACCCCCAATGAAACTGTCAAAGGGTGTTTCAAAGTTTTTGGTGAATTAGAGACTATTTACCACTGTTTCGTTCCTATTTATGGCCCTAGTGAATGCAGCTGAGGCTGCGCATGCGCACAACTGCTCAATTCCCACAGGAAACTTTGGGACTTCTATTTCAGAATTGCTCTGCATCCCACCAGTTAGACTCCCAGTGAGAATGAGAAAGGATGTTTGAAAGTCTCTTTTGTGAATTAGAGAGATTATTGACCACTGCTTTGTCCCCTGTTCTATAGGTCTAATGAATGTAGCAGAAGCTGTGCATGCGCACAACTGCTCAGTTTCCACACCAGTTGGATGCCCAGTGAGACAGAGAAAGGGTGTTTCAAAATCTCCTTTGTGAATTACAGAGAATATTGATCACTGCTGTGTTCCTTTCGATAAGACTAATGAATGCCACAGAAGCTGCGCATCCGCACAACTGCTCAGTTTCCACAGGAAACTTTGGGAGCCCTGCTCCTGAATTGCTCTCCATCCAACCAGTTAGTCCCCCAGTGAGACTGAGAAAGTGTGTTTCAAAGGCTCTTGTGAATTAGAGAGACTATTGACCACTTCTTCATTCCCTTCTATAAGCCTAATGAATGCAATGGAGACTGCGCATGCGCTCAACTGCTGAATTTCCACAGGAAACTCTGTGATCTCTATTTTGGAATTACTCTGCTTTCCACCAGTTAGACCCCCCCACCCCCAGTTAAACTGAGAAAGGGTGTTTTAAAGTCTCTTTTGTGAATTAGAGACCATTCTCCACTGCTTGTTCCCTTCTATAAGCCTAATGTAAACTGAGAAAGGGTGTTTCAAAGTTTTATTTATGAATTAGAGAGAATATTGACAACTGCTTTGTTAAGTGGAAGCTGCGCATGCGCACAATTACTCAACTTCCATAAGCAACATTGAGATCCCTGTTTCAGAATTGCTTTTCATTCCATCAGTTATACTCACCAGGAATCATACATTTATAAAACTGCATGGTATACATATATAAAAGTCTATTTACAGTATATATACAGGGTGGTCCAAAAGTAGGTGGACAGTATGTGTAATAGGATTGTCGAAACATGGTGTAAAGTGAAACTGACTCAGTTGCCCTTAGCAACCAATGAGATTCCACCTTTCATTTTCCAAAGAGTTTCTGAAGAATGAAAGTTGGAATCTGATTGGTTGCTAAGGGAAACTGAGTCAGCTTCACTTTACACCATGTTTGATACTCTATTACACATAGTGTCCGCCTACTTTTGGACCACCCTGTACATATACTGTGTGTGTGTATATATATATATATATATATATATATATATATATATATATATATATATATCTCTATATATATATATATATATATATATATATCTATCTATATAGTAAGACAACCCTTTAAGTTCATAAAACTTTTTACTCCAAGTGTTTTGCAATAGGCACAGTGTATATATATATATATATATATATATATATATATATATATGTTATATAATGCTAGAATTGTTTCTAGTTTATTTTTTTGGAAAGAATTAAGAAAAAAAAACAATTTGTTCCCAAAAAACTAAACCATAAAATAACATTTAATAAATAAAATCAGCTCATTAGAATACGGTCTTTGTAACTTTGTGCCTTTTTTGCATCCCCCTTCCCCTCCCTCCTCGTCGTTACCATATAGGTGACTGATTATAGCCGTACGGTTTCATATATCTCCTCAGTTAGCCCCTGCTGAGCTTATTAAGTTGGTATATCAAGTCAGCATGTCCCTTAGTTATCGTACACAAACTGTAAGCGCGCGGCATAATTCCGTCTCTGTCCCTCTACCTGTCATTTCACTCCTCTTTACTGATGTTGAAAGAAATTCCTACTGTCAGTCATATAAGCAATTCACTTTGTTCCGAGGCAGTGACATCCTTGTTTTGTTCCCCCCCCTCCTCCACCGCCATCGCCACCGCAGTACCGGCTCCTCGAATTAGCATTCTCAAAATTTAGACTACCTCATTAGACTGAATAAATTTAAAAGCTGATTTTTTTATATTTTTTTTTAAAAGACAAGTCCTGACTTTCCGAAGTCGTATTTTCGGCATGTTTGGGAGAAGTCGCTGAAAAGCTTGGCTCGCAGGTATCTATCTTATCTTTTTAAGGACCATGGGGTGTTTTAAGGCTTCAAAAAAAAAAAAAAGAAAAAGAAGAAGAAGAAGAAGGAGAAGAAGCTTTCTTAAAATAGTCTCTTAATTATGATGTTTCTGTCTCGCTGTATGGGCCTTTATGGTTCCTCCACACAGGAGGAGTTGAGTCTGGGAATTGCGTCAAAAGGGGTTTGGTGACAGGAAGGTTTAATTGGGGACGAGCTGAGGAGAGACGGTGGTGCGAGGGGCTGGGGGGGTATGAGGTAAGCAGTCACAATTTATTAGGAAATGCACATTGTATACTGATAGACGCGGGGGTTTATTAGGGATGATGGTTCACTTTCTGGCATTCATGTTCCCTGGGGTAAAGTAAGTTATTTACATGTAAATAATGGCTTGGCACAATACTGATAGTGCCGGAAAGAATAACCCAATACAGCCCGAAATCATATGAGACATTGCCTTTACAGACAAGTCCTGGCATTGTGTAGAAACCTTATGAGGCATTGCCTTCACAGACACCTCCTGACATTGTGTAGATACTATATAAGACGTTGCCTTTGCAAACACCTTCTGGCATTGTGTAGATACCATATGAAGCATTGCCTTTACAGACATCTATCGGTATTAAGTAGATACCATACAACGCATTGCCTTTACAGATACCTCCTAGCATTGTGTAGATACCATAGGCAACATTGATTGCTTTTACAGACACCTCCTGGCATTCTGGCATTGTGTAGATACTATACGTGACATTGCCTTTACAGACACCTAGTGGCATTGTGAAGAGACATTGCCTTTACAGACACCTCTTGGAATTGTGTAGATACCATAGGTGACATTGCCTTTACAGACACCTCCTGGCATTGTGTACGTACCATACAAGCCATTGCCTTTACAGATACCTCCTCTTGCATTGTAAAGAGACATTGCCTTTATAGACACCTCCTGACATTGAGTAGATACTATGTGAGACATTACCTTTACAGACACCTCTTGACATTTTGTAAATACGATATGAAACATTGCCTTTACAGACACCTCCTGGCATTGTGTAGATACTATACAAAACGTTGCCTTTACAGACACCTTTTGGCAATGTGTAGATACCATACAAGACATTGCCTTTACAGACATCTCCTGGCATTGTGTAGATACCATACAAGACATTGCCTTTACAGACATCCCCTGGCATTGTGTAGATACCATACAAGACAAGGGCTACCAACAAGACAATGGTGGACACAGAAAGAAGAGTCGAATAACTCATCATGCAAAATTCCACCAACTTTGGGGTTACAAGTGGCCTCCTTATTGCTTGGGTTTGCATAAAAAATATGTCTGCCCCTTCAATATGGCCACAATGGTAGTCAACGGCTGGCAGATTAGAACCCTGTGCCAAGAAACAATACCAATTGGGGATTTCTGCAATATTGGCCCACATAAACTAATCAATAGATCAGTCTATGTGAGCCCCTGTGCCAAGACTACTAATCAGAAAAAGGTGCCGGGGATGTTGGCAGGTAAAGTTCACAGGGCTTCGGACTGACAGCCAAAGGCTACCAACATGACAAGGGTGGACACAGAAAGAAGAGTCCAATAGCTCATCATAATGCAAGATTCCACCAATTATAGGGGTAGAAGTGGCCCTCTTATCTCTTTGGGTTGCACCAATGGTAAGTCTGTTCCTGCAATATGGCTACCATGGTAGCCTATGGTTGCCGGATTAGAGCCCTGTGGCAAGACTACCAATCAGTAAAGGTGGCAGGATTTTAGCAGGTAGGAAGAAGTTTGCAGGATTCCGGTCTGGCAACTAAGATCTACTAAAATGACAAGGCTGGAATAGGTCATTATAATGCAGCATTCCACCAATTATAGGGGTAGAAGTAGCCCCCTTATCTCTTGGAGTTGCACCAATGGAATGTCAACCACTGCAATATGGCCACAATGGTAGCCTACAGCTGCCAGATTAGAGTCCTGTGCCAAGACGTCTAGTGCCAGGGATGTTGGCAGGTAGGAAGAAGTTTGCAGGATTCTGGTCTGGCAGGAAAGGGCTACCAACATGACGAGGGCGGACACAGAAAGCAGAGTCCAACAGGTTATCATAATGAAACATTCCACCAGAATGGTTTCCCCCTTATCTCTTGGGGTTGCACCAATGCTATGTCCGCCCCTGCAATATGGCCACTTGACCAGGGTCCGGCAAATATTTTTTGGTCAACTCTAGCACTATATATTTATTAACTTTCTCGGAATGTTAAAAGTTCTCATTTCTCCAAATTCTAACCTTAATTAAGGACTACAAGTAAACCGACTATTTTATCCAGCAGTTGCACAAATTCAGCTCTGCTACATTTGCCTCCCTCTACAAAACAGTTAAAGCGTGGAGGACGGTAAGCGTGCACTGAGCCGGCGTTTCATCCCTTTGTGTACAAAACATCCACATTGTTGCCGCGCTCCACATACGCGATTTGAGATTGAAGGCAGTGTTAAAATCATTGTGTATCCGGCGGTGTGCAGACAAAGCTTAATGGAATGTGTGAGCATGAACGCGAGGAATAAAAAAATATTCTACATGTGAAGGCGGATATGCACACGAGAGGGAGAGGGGGGGGGAACCACGCGCATTGTTCTAAGGACGGCAGCAATGAATACGGTTGTAATTTTAATGTTTCTTGCTGAAAAAAGGTCATCATTGGCGAGGTCGGGATTTTCTTAAGGTCATTTCACATTGAGATATCTGCCTGCTTTTGACATTTCATGCAGAAGAGGCACAACTATCCTGACACATGAAATGGGTTCTTTACAAACCCAATGGCTATTTCTATCAACATCTGTTATTTTTCCACAAAAGGGAAATATGCATTGATTGCAAACAAGGCTCCCGCGCTCTGAAATAGGAACGCGGACGAGATTTTTCATCCTTAAAGCCGAGCGATGGAAAAATAACTTGGGCTGCATCGTTAGGACGTGTGGGAGAGCGGTATACTAATACTGAGGGTCGGCGGGTATATATGGGAAGGGGATCAAATTTGCCAGAATTTGAATTTGGACGATTTGCTCAAATTTGGTCACAAAATTCGATTTATTTGATGCGGATACAATGAAAATTCTAAATATGATTTGTTTCAAAACAATTTCTAATTTTTAGAATATATTAAAGCGCTGTATCAATAATAAGAGATGGAAATAAAGAAAAATAGGTCTATTCTCTGGAGGTGCTGTCAGCTGAGGGTCCCATTTGGGCAGCATTATTGCCTAGGCGGACAGTGGCAGAGGAATGAGGATAATGTACACTGTGAATTCACAGAATTCAGTCTGGATTCTGCAGAGGGAAGGCTGGATTCTGCAGGCGGCAGCCTGGATTCTGCAGACAGGCAGCCTGGAATCTGCAGACGGCAGACTGGAATCTGCAGACGGCAGACTGGACTCTGCACCTTTACTTCTTGGACTGAGTGCGTGCCACTCTAACTCCATATGGATTCTGCAGATTACAGCCTAGATTCAGCAGACGGCAGCCTGGAATCTGCAGATGACAGCCTGGATTCTCCAGATGACAGCCTGGATTCTGCAGCCTTGATTCTGAAGATGCAGCATGGATTCAGCAGATGACAGCCTGGATTCTACAGCCTGGATTCTGCAGATGCAGCCTGGATTCAGCAGACGGCAGCCTGAATTCTGCAGACGGCAGCCTGGATTCTGCAGACGGCAGCCTGGATTCTGCAGACGGCAGCCTGGATTCAGCAGGCGGCAGCCTGGATTCAGCAGGCGGCAGCCTGGATTCAGCAGGCGGCAGCCTGGATTCTGCAGATGGCAGCCTGAATTCTGCACCTTTACTCTTTGGACTGAGTGCATGCCACGCTAACTCTATATGGATTCTGCAGATGACAACCTGGATTCTGCAGACGGCAGCCTGGATTCTGTAGATGGCAGCCTGGATTCTGCAGATGGCAGCCTGGATTCTGCAGACATCACCTGCTGTTAAGAAGCCAGGGCTGGATACAGGCAGCAGAAATTCCGATATTAACATTACGGTATACGTAAGAGATTACTATAACAGAGCTGCTCTATGTTATAATGGCTCATAGAGGGGTTCCTCGCAAAGTGACCATCTTCACCCCTGAATGGACAGCACTCTACAATTACAGCTATGACTATATCATATGGCACAAAGTATATTCTTGTAAACATTTAAGAGCTAATAATACGGTACAGTGGTCGGGGGCCCTGCTATGTGTGTGCCCATGTGCACCACGTCCTCTGCACCATCCACGCTCTCTACACCCTCTTCGCCTTCTGCTATGGTTGTCTATACATGTTTCTTTCTCTCTTTTTCTTTTCTTCTCTTTCTTTCCATTCTTTTTTCTCTCTCTATTTCCGTCTTTTTCTCTCTTTTTCTTTCCATCTTTCTTTCTCCCTCTTTCTCTCTCTCTTTCTCCCTTTTTCTTTTTCTTTACTTCTTTCTTTTCTCACTCTCACCTTATAACAATCCTTCTCTCTCTTTAATTATTTCATTTCTGACTTCCACGATCCTCCACTTCCTCTTTCTGTCGTTCTTACTTTCTTTCTCTCATTCTCAATTCTTTTCGCTTTCCCTCTCTCATTCTCTGTTTCTCTCTCTCTCTCACTTTTTTTTTTCTTTTTTTTCATTCTCTCTCTTCCCCATCTTCTTCCTTCTCTCTCTTTTCTTTCTCTCTTTTTCTTTATCTCTATCACATATCTATTTTTATTTCTTTCTTTCCTTGATTTCTTACTTCTGCCTTCCTCAACTCTCCTTCCTTCCTTTCCATCCCTTTCTTTTCCTCTCTATCCCTTCCTCCATCGTTCTATGTTTTCTTTTTTAATCTTTTTGTTCTTTTTGTATATTCTTTCTCTTTCTTTCTCCTATTCTCTCTTGCTTTTTTTTCTTTCCCTTCCATTCTTTTCCTCTCTCCCTTTCTCCATCCTTTTTCTTTCCTTCTTTCTTTTCTTCTCTCCCTTCCTCCCTCCTTTTCCTTTCCTTCTTTCTTTTCCTCTCTCTTTTCCTCCCTCCTTTTTCTTTCCTTTCATTTCATCTCTCATCCTTCCTCCCTCCTTCTTTCCTTCTTTCTTTTCCTCTCTCTCCTTTCTGCCTTCTTTTTTATTTCCTTCTTTCTTTTCCTTTCTTGCTTCCTCCCTTCTTCTATTTTCTTTTTCTTTCTTGCTCTGTTTATTCTTTCTTTCTCTCTGTTCTTTATTTAGTTCTCTCTGTTTATTCTGTCTTTATGTTTCTTTCTCTCTGTTTATTATTTCTCTCTTTCTTTCTTCCTCTCGCTTCCATTCTTTTCCTCTCTCTCTCCCTTCCTCCCTCCTCCTTTTTCTTTCTTTCTTTTCCTCTCTCTCCCTTCCTCCCTCCTTTTTCTTTCCTTGTTTCTTTTCCTCTCTCTCCCTTCCTCCTCCTTTTTCTTTCCTTCTCTCTTTTCCCCTCTCTCCCTTCCTCCCTCCTTTTTCTTTCCTTTTCTCTTTTCCTCTCTCTCCCTTCCTCCCTCCTTTTCCTTTCCTTCATTTTTTTCCTCTCTTTTGCCTCCTCCCGCTTTCTATTTCTTTCTTTCTCGCTCTGTTTATTCTCTTTATTTCTCTCTCTGTTCATTATTTCTTTCTTTTTTTCTGTTTATTCTGTCTTTATGTTTCTTTCTTTCTCTCTGTTCATTCTTTCTCTCTTTCTTCCTCTCGCTTCCATTCTTTTCCTCTCTCTCTCTCCCTTCCTCTCTCCTTCCTTCCTTCTTTCTTTTCCTCTTTCCCTTCCTCCCTCCAGCTTTCCTTCTTTCTTTTCCTGTCTCTCGCTTCCTCCCACCTTCTTTTACTTTCCTTTTTTCCTCTCCTTCTGCGTTCCTCCTTTTTCTTTCCTTCTTTCTTTTCCTCTCTCCATTCTTCCCTCCTCTTTTCTCTCTCTTTCTCCCTTCCCTCTCTTTCTCTCTCATCCTTTCTCTTCCTTTTTCTTTCCATCCATCCTTCCATCCATCCATATATATTTTATACAGTCAGCACTGCGCAGTCTGTCATGTGTATGCACCATGCAATGTAATATAATTTCCATCTTGCGTCCGCCCCGGCCTCCATCGCTCCCGGTAAGTGGGTCGCGATCTTTGCCCCCCTGCTTCCACTATCACATGACGACCTTTCACTAAAGCCCAGCTCTAATTTTTTGCTTCAGTGATTAAGGATCAGAATTTGTCACAAAAGAAAAAAAAAAGTTTCCGTTCCTTATGAAAAGAAATCATATTCCTTACTATGAAAACAATTTCTCAAGGAAAAATAATTGTACTGACACGGAAAGCAATAAACAAATGAGAGATTATGGAGGCGGGGGATGGGGGCTTTAATTTGAGTTGGAGAGCACACATTTGCACTAAGAATTAAATTTCATCCTAATACATCTGTTATACAAACACCGCGGCACACGTGACGCCGGGCGGCAAAAGCCAAAATTAATCTGGTCAATAAGACAACAGTAATGAATGATTCTGGAATTATTCTAATGTAAATGTCCAAATAAAGCCCCCAATTTTTTTTTTTTTTTATTTGAAAAATTTGCAAAAAAAAAAAATAAATTGTAATTTTCTTTCTTTCCAAGTCTCAGCTCCAGCGCCAAATCAAATATTATGCTAATAGTATAAAATGTTAATCAGACAAAACCTCCATTTTATTATTTCTGCCCTGGGTGGTCCTACTTAGTGGTTGACAACCTTCCCTGTCTAAGTGTTCATGCATATAGCTGTCAATCACTTAGGAGGCCCGCCCACTGGACTATTAGGCACAGGAAGTTCTGCTTATATGAATGGTTTATGAGTTACATTGTAAAACCTATAAATCAAACAGTTCTGCCTCTATAACAGGCTGCCTAAGAAATTATTTCATGATGGGTTTCTTTAAGTGTCCGCTATCAGGAGGCCATGGAGTAGATGTCATTAGCAGGGATAACCAAACCCCGAACGGTAAAGTTCTGATAGACGCCCATCCATTACTAACCCTTGGGCTTAATACCAGATGAAAATTCCCAGCTGACATCGACCCCAAAATTATTAATCCGATGGCCACCATACCAGATAAATCAGGAAGAGCCGGGTGGGTTTCCTTTAGTGTCAACTATCAGGAGGCCATAGAGTAGCTGTCATTAGTATAGATGAGCAAACCCGAATGGTAAAGTTCTTATAGGCGCCCATTACTAAGGCTTGGGCTTGATACCAGTTGTCAATTCACAGCTGACATCAAACCCAGAAGTATTTCTCTGATGGCCACCACACCAGATCAATTGGGAAGAGCCAGATGGGTTTCCATAAGTGTCTGCTATCAGGAGGCCATATAGTAGATGTCATTAGTAGAGATGAGCCAGCCCTGAATGCTAAAGTTCTGATAGACGCCCACCCATTACGCACCCTTGGGCTTAATGCCAGATGAGAATTCCCAGCTGACATCAACCCCAAAATTATTACTCCAATGACCACCACACCAGGTCAATCGAGAAGAGCTGGATGTTTGCTATCAGGAGACCATAGAGTAGATGTAATTAGTATAGATGAGCGAACCCGAATGGTAAAGTTCTTATAGACAACCACCCATTACTAACCCCTGGGCTCGATGCCAGCTGTCAATTCCCAGCTGACATCAACCCCAAATGTATTTCTCCAGTGGTCACCACACCAGGTCAATCGTGAAGAGCGGAGTGGGTTTCCTTACATGTTCATTAAGCAAAGGAAGAAAAAAGGAACGGCACTCACCGGTAATTGCTGTGAAGTGTTCAGATTTATTTCATGGTCAGAGGATACATGCTTCGGCGTTACAGGGAGGGAATGAGGATTGTTAGCACAAAAAGACTACGGCCGTTTCGCCCCTGTAGGTGGGGCTTCAACAGGTCTTACCTTACATGTTCGCTATCAGAAGACCATAGAGTAGATGTCATTAGTAGGGATGAGCGAACCCGAATGGTAAAGTTCTTATAGACGCCCACCCAATACTAACGACTGGGCTTGATGCCAGCTGAAAATTCACAGCTGACATCAACCCCAAAAGAATTACCTCAATTGCCACGATACCAGGGTAATCAGGAAGAGCCAGGTAAAAGACCCAAAACTGTTGCATGTAATGGATGCACCACTTCAGGGGTGGCTGCAAGCTGCTATTTTTAGGCTGCAAAGGTCCCAGTAACCATTGATTTTCCAAGCCTGATAATACCAGCCCCCAGCTGTCTGTTTCACCGGTGCTAGTTATCAAAAATAGGGGGGACCCACACCATTTTTTAAAAATTATTTATCTAAATAATAAATAAAAGAGTGGGATCCCCTTTATTTTTTGATAATCAGGCAAGGCAAAACTGACAGCTGAAAGTTGCACCCAGTAGCTGCTGCATTACCTGCGCTGGTTATCAAAAATAGGTGGGATCCCACATCTTTTTTTGTTATTTATTCCCAATTCACATTTATTTGTCCTTTAACAGCCCCCTAGCCCTTACGACAACCATTTAACAGCACAGGTTTGTTTCTCCATTCATTTATATGGGGTTTGGTGTCCAGGGTCAAGTTCAGGCTCCGAACTGAAGTCTGGTCGAACCCAGCAAACCCGAACTTCCACGGGTCCGCTCGTCGCTAGTTATTAGATTTACCAATTTAAAGGGGATATATAAGATGTAAATGGTAAAAGAAACTTATTTATAAAAAAGAAATGAAGGTATGAATCTTGGCATTGACACCACTTGTATAATGAGCTGAATACTCTATAGGTTTTTTTTTATATAAACAGCTATTAGTATAATAAGGATGTTCCCGATCTGCAGTCATTAATTACTATTTCTGTAATAAAACACACAAATTAATCCACTGTCTCTACGTTATCATTCACTTTATTTCCCATGGAGGACTAAATTGTTTTGGGGTACTTCCCTATATGTTTTCCAAATGATCACTAATGATCAAATCGATGGTCTAATTAATGGTCGAAAAGTCAAAATCCATCTAAAAAGATTTTAAGAGCCTTTCCAGAACAGGGGTGGACTAACCATTTCTGAGTATTTTTTAAGGGTTTGTCCCAACAAAAACAGCCGCTGTAATACGTCAGCCAAAGTCCAGCTCCGAAGAAAAGCCTTGCGTGAACCTCTCCTAGCAGATTCCAGTGGAACCCTGTCCACTACTTTTTCCATTGATGACCAATCCTTAGGGGCACTTTGCACACTACGACATCGCAGGTGCGATGTTGGTGGGGTCAAATCAAAAGTGACGCACATCCGGCGTCGCTGTCGATATCGTAGTGTGTAAATTGTTTTTGATATGATTAACGAGCGCAAAAGCGTCGTAATCGTATCATCGGTGTAGTGTCGGTCATTTCCATGATTTGGGAAAGACCGATGTTACGATGTTGTGCCTCGTTCCTGCGGCAGCACACATCGCTGTGTGTGAAGCCGCAGGAACGAGGAACATCTCCTACCTGCGTCCCGGCCGGCTATGCGGAAGGAAGGAGGTGGGCGGGATGTTTACGTCCCGCTCATCTCCGCCCCTCCGCTTCTATTGGCCGCCTGCCGTGTGACATCGTTATGACGCCGCACGACCCGCCCCCTTAGGAAGAAGGCGGTTCGCCGGCCAGAGCGACGTCGCAGGGCAGGTGAGTGCATGTGAAGCTGCCATAGCGATAATGTTTGCTACAGCAGCTATCACCATGATATCGCAGCTGCGACGGGGGCGAGGCTTATCGCACTCGGCATCGCAAGCATCGGCTTGCGATGTCGTAGTGTGCAAGGTGCCCCTTAGGATAGACATCAATATCTGTTCAGCCGTTGTCCGACACCCAGCACAACCACCAATAAGCTGTTCTTGGTCCCGGCGGTGGCAGCAGACAGTGGGAAATGCTCAATTCCAGAGCTGTTCAGTCTTCTGATAATGGCCGTGGCCGGGGGGATTGCATATCGGTCTCCTATTCTAATCAATAGGAGGTGGATGTGCAATACCTCGCAGTGGCCGCTATCAGAAGGTGGAGTAAATCTGGAATTGAACATTTCCAACTGGCATTGTCGGGACTGAGAACAGCTGATCAGCGGTACATGGTGTCAGACCCCAGCCGATCAGATATTGATGACTTATCCCAAGGACAGGCCATCAATGTAAAAGTAGTGGACAACCCATTTAACCCAATTAGGGGGACCTGCACTTCAGCTGGACCCTCTGAGTTACGTCTACAGAGTACTGCTGGCAGAAAGAAGATTCATGAAGCTGAGTCTCATCCCGGACATTAAAGTAGGGTGTCAAAATTTGAGGACAGGGATGTGTTTGAAAAAAATATGAGATCAGTAATGGGAATGAAACAAGGTTAGCAGGAACAGAGTAGCAGGAGTCAACCAGAGAAAGTCTAACAAATAACTGGCAACAAGACAGATTGCTAGGGTTTATATAGGTTGGAGTAAGTAGATCATTCCAAAAATAAAGAGACCACCCTAACCTTACAGAGTAAGATCCATCGCTGGGTAGTAGATACCTTTTATTTTTATGTATTACCATTTGTACAAGTATTCGGATATTCAACAGCCTCCTCTGATTCCTTTCATTAGTATGATTCTTCACATCTTCCTCTGAACCTTTCAACAGAATAATGTTCAGATCCTTCACTAATCTCATCAAAATGATTCACATTCTCCTCTGATACATTCATCAGAATTATTATTTACATCCTCTTTGGTTCATTCCTGCAGAAGGTATCTTCACATCCTCTTCTGATCCTTATATCAAAAAGATCCTTTACAATTTCCTTTTGACCTGCTTTTATGAAAGTGTCACATCCATAGGTTAAATCTTGTATTGGAGAAGATTACTTTCCTTTGATGCTGAAGGGGTTAAGGACTTTTTCCCTGCTGGCTGAGATTACTCTTTGCCTTAATCACAGTTGCAGCACTTTATGATCATGCCCTTCTGCTATATATACCCACTCCTGGCTTTACTCCATGCTGGTGATAGATCTTCTTATATACTGAACATGCTCGTCTTTGCATATCTGTGGTATTGCTTCAGTTGCAGCTGCAAAGGTTCCTGCTATAGAAACCAAGGAGTGCTTTTTTGTACCTTTCCCCACCACTTCCTTGTCCTATTTTATTAACGTAGTAGGACTAGTGTCCCACTAGCCAACACCCTAGTCAGGGTAAGTTCAGGGTTAGTGAGGGCCTAGGCATGTTATGGCACACGAGGGAAGCACCAACCTAGGGATGTTATGAAGTTCAGGGATCAGCCACAGGTGAGAGTGAGGTGGTGACCTTGCTTTCCTCTCCTCATCGCCAGGGCCTTCCTTTACATCTTTTCTGGTTTTCCCTCTATGTATCACTGCTGATTAATGGGGTCAGAGGAGGATGTAACTATCCTTTTTGATGAAGCAGGTGTCACAACAGGGCGAGGGAATGCCCTGCATGACACTCGGTTCATCAAAACTATTATTTACACCCTCCTCTGACCCCGCTCATCAGAACAATTCTACACATTCTCCTTTGAAACTTTCATCTCATTGATTCATCACATCCTTTTTGAATCTTTTCATCAAAAACATTCCTCACATCCTTCTCTGATCCTTTCATCAGAACATTTCTTCACATCATCTACTGATCCTTTCAATAGAACATTTCTTCACATACTCCTCTGTTCCTTTTTTCAGAACATTCCTTCACATCCTCCACTGATCCTTTCATCAGAACATTTCTTCACATACTCCTCTGATCCTTTTTTCAGAATATTTATTCACATCCTTCACTGATCCTTTCATCAAAACATTTCTTCAGAAACTCCTCTGATCCTTCCATAACATTTCTTCACATCGTCCACTGACCCTTTCATCAGAACATTCCTTCACAAACTCCTCTGATCCTTTCTTCAGAATATTTCTTCACATCCTCCACTGATCCTTTCACCAGAACATTTCTTCGCAAACTCCTCTGATCCTTCCATCAGAACATTTCTTCACATCCTCCACTGATCCTTCAGTCAGAACATACCTTCACATCCTCCATTGACCCTTTCATCAGAACATTCCTTCACAAACTCCTCTGATCCTTTCTTCAGAACATTTCTTCACATCCTCCACTGAGCCTTTCATCATAACTATTTCTTCATATTTTTCTCTGATTCCTCCGATTGACAAGTTATAGCTGAACACAGGATCCCTTTTTGCTGGATTTTTTTTCCTCAATTACATCGTACTCGGAAAAGTTTAAAAACTGTTGCAGTTTTGAGCAGACCATGTTGGAAGTCATTACAATCACTCAATTTTCCCATTCTAATGTGAATTCACATTGAATCTGATCCATGGAAAACCGATCATACATTTTTTTTTCATGTCTAATTTGCAGACATGGACCCTCCAAATGAAAAAAAGCCTCGGTCTCAAAGACATTGGCCATTCACTAGGCTCAGTTACTGCTTTCCCAAAAACTGTCCACCTAACAAATTGTGAACTGAATGTGAGAGACGTGAAGGATTTATAGATCTTTATACAAAGGGGTTTCATATGTTTTGGGGGGACTATAAAGTAAAGCGTATTCGCAGCTGAGTGATTTGAGCTGAAGCACGAGACATAAGACTCTATCAGTCTGCTGCAGCGATTCCTTACTGTACAAAATGCTTTCATCTCCTTAAAATGTTGAATCCCTTGGGGTGGTATTCATTCACTGCGAAATAACTGTGATTGTGGGAGATGAAGTGGAACAAGTGTGGCCTCCCTCACAGCCATGTCCTGTCAAAGTGCCCTCTGCCTACCACATCGGGCTGTGCAGTCAGACGGAAGCGAGCGCAGGGTCCACTTCTCCCTCCCGAAAGGCTGCCTGACCAAGAAGGATACTAGGGGCAGAAGAACTCAGCCCTGGAACCATGCTATGTTGTCACAAACAGCCATCCGTGACCCTTGCTGGCAGAATCAAAGTGGCAACATGTAACCTGTAGTTGTAAAACTCTTTCTTTTCATTCCGCGTACATCCAACGAGGGTCAACTTCTTCTGTCACACCGGCTCTGTGCCTCCTGCAGGCAACGTGTTAAACGCATCGGATACACGTGTGTGTCTTAACTTATCGCCACTCACTTGATAAGTTGGAGCTGAACATCTATTGTTTCCTCGAGTAGAAGATGAACCTGAGTTTCTATTTTTTGTCTGTGTCTTTGGTCAGACGGCAGGTTCCGTTAACTATTAACGATATCTATATACATGTCAAATATAAATGATGCAAATTGTCTCATCAAAGACGAAGAGGAGATGACGTCTAGAGCCTCGTATAGAAAGTAGAAATCCTAAAAGTCAATATCGTCCCTTTAACGAGCATTGCCATATGACTTAGGATAAAAGTCAAACCAGAATCTTGCCACACAGAGATATTCACAAACTTCTTCAACTGTCATGGCGTTATCTGGTTCTGTTCGGACTACAAATTCTGACACTCCGCTGGATAACTCCACTGGTGACTGTGATCTACGCAGGCAGAGTGTTAACCTGCTGAGTGGCAGTTCATAGGCAGGCTAGCAGGAGTTAATCTCTGCTAGCCTGCATGTTAAGCTCCTTTGATCACCTCATTTGGGGATTCAATCACATCTGCTCCCCTCCTATATATGCTGGTAGGATCATTCCACCTATGCCAGCGATAGTTTATCTTAGTTCATCTGAGGAGGTGTGGTGATCCAGAATATCTGGTGTGATACCTGTTGCTGTGTACAGCTGTGGAGTTAACCCTTCTTATCTTTATGTTGCTACCTTGTTTTTCTCCTGAGTCTCTCTCTGTCTTTTTCTGTGTGGGCAATGTGTCAGAGTTTTGGTTTTCCCTTGTCTGTCCATTATCTGTTTTCCATCTCACTCCTGCCCAGTCCCTCCCAGGGGAGTAGGAGAGTAGTATTTCTCAGGAATATAGTAAAGCCACGGGACTCCAACATCTCCCCCATTAGGAGTAATCCAGAGGTGAAGCAAAAGGGGGGCGGGGGAGTTGGCAACCCTGTCTGTAGGGAAGGTGGAAGATGGTGACCCCTGGTAAAACATACTCGTGGGCCCTGGCTCCCCTGATGTTCCTAGAAAGGTTCTGCACCTATGCACCAAGCAGGATACCTAGGCCCTGGCTCCCCTGATGTTCCTAGAAAGGTTCTGCACCTATGCGTCGAGCAGGATTACTAGGCCCTGGCTGACCCTGAAATATGGCCTAGGTATTGACTAGACAGGATTAGCACTAGTCAACCCCATTAAGACCTAAATAACACACAGGGAAAACAAGCAAGGGAATACAAATGGACAACTTATCTGCAAGATGACTTTTGGAGAATGACAGCAACATACAACGTGTTATGACAGGAGATTGCAAGTCGACTGCTTGCTATCTGGACAGCATAGGAGTAAACTCTATCATCGTCAACAAACCAAGGGGAAATGCAGGTATACTGTATATAGACACAGGGAGTAAGGATAAGGATTTGCAGCTGAACTGCCAAGATATCTACAGGGTCCAAAAGGGAAAGCATTAACGCTAACAGGGAAGATATATTGAAATCCATCCACACCAAGGAAGAAAGAATGGAATATCAAGGAACAGTTTGTGCAGCCAAACGCAATGACCTTCTGCAGCCGGACACTACAATGTTATATGGCAACCGTGACACTTGTTTTTGAGTTATTGCCCCTCGTCAGTGCAATGCATGAGATCTGATTTGGCTATATGTGAAGCTACTGACTTGTATTTAAGGGATAACATTTCTTCTTATTGAGAGTGACATGTCTGGCATGCTAGGGTAAGAAGGCTTATAAGCCATGCAATGCTCCTCTGGGAAATTAAATATACAAATTTATTTTTAAGAAATCCCTGCGAACAACCTAGTTTTGGTGGAACTACCATCAAACCAGAAGCTGTTCCACACAAGGTCTTCACATCACTTCAGGCCAAATCCTGGACACATTTATCTAATAGAAGCACACCAAGTCAATGGTGATCTCCAGTGATTGTCAGCAGCCTCCATCTGTTGGTGGCTGCCTGAGCATGCTACAATATCTAGCTCAGACAGTCACCGACCATATAAAAATGCTGAGCGTTGTAGTTTCATGACAGCTGTAGGGTCACAGGTTGGACACACCGATCCAGACTGCATATTAATGCAGTTTGTATTGTTAATAGGTCATCGCTGCACACGTCAATGAGAGCGCGAGCGAAACACAGTATATTTATTTTTGGGAATGTTTCATTTAATATGCAAATGAGCATTTTCTCTGCCAAGTTAAATTCTGTAGAAGATTGCTTTGTAGATGATACGGTTGAGCAGATTTCCTCAGGTTACCTGGAATGATGCAGCCCTCAAAGCTCTTCTACTCTCAGCCAAATTAAGTCAGTTTTCCAAATGTTACAGGAAAGATATGTAGGATCTTGTAGATATGGCACTAAGAAAGTAAATAATACAGTGTGGACTAACCGGGGAAGATAATTGGCATGGTACAGGGGTATTATTTCATATGATTCCCTCAGAGATGAACCATCCAGAAAGATAGGAGTTCAGACGTTTGAAGAATACAAGATGACGAGTCATTGATTCGCAAGGGATTTTAGCTAAAATTTTGTCATTTGGGTATAAAAATCTCCCTGCTCACCCATCAATTTTAAGGACAACTCCTGATGGCACAATTGTGATTAATTGTGAAGTCTCGGATTATTAGTAGGTCACAAGTGGACGATGATAGTAGTAAAGACAGACACACACTTTAGACTATCGTTGACCAAACCCAAGAATATCGATGATTTTGGCCAACTGTCTAATATATATGGGGGTGCCCAACAGATGTTGTCGGGAAGATAAGAATCAGGCATGTCCAATTACCGATGACCGATCATTTTGCTTTCTAAGAGAGAGAGCAAACTCCACTACTCTCTTATCAAGGAGACAGGAGCGTTCTGTAGTGTTATGGGAGAGTGATATATGATAGCTCCCAGACAACTGATCAACATAAAAATTGTTTGACGTACAGCCACCTGGAAGACTTAAGAAATGACTCTAGAATTTGAAGAACACATATAATGGAAGATATGGGACTCAATTTTTCCAAAATTTACTGTTCTTATTCCCACATCTCTAGACATTGGAAAAGGCAGAGATTTGTCTAGTCATCTAATGACAACAAGGCTTAATGTAGTGGTGGCCAGAAATATTTGATTATCATCAAACTTTTTGGTTGATTCTTACGAGACCAATCAACCATCTTACTTGTGTTAGATTTTAATCCAATTTTTTCTTGGCAGATGTCAAGGAAAGAAAAAAAAAGGGATAGAGCATGTAATCGTCAACATGCCCAATCAAATTGTTCTGAATGAGGATCAGCTGTCACCAGAGTTGCCTGACAGTGGCCTAATAACTTCTATTAAAACCAGAATTTTGCTTGGCCAAACCAAGAGTTGACGTTTATGGAAATTTTTGGAGAAATAACTGTCCAGCAAGTAGACTTGAGTGAATCTGCTGAATTTGGATTCAGGCAGACCTCTACATTCCCTTGAAGTTGCAATTGCATCAAATAAATTAGACATGAATCTAATCTACTGTGATGGGGTTAAAAAAAAACCAAGCTCATTCTTTCTAGCCATGCCTGTCAAGCCCAACTTGTTCACAAGGGGTTGTGTCAACACAAAAACGACTGCAGTAAGGTCCAGTGGATGATGACCAGGGTAGCAGAGGTGGTGGGATAGGTTACCGTAAAGGTAAGAGACTATTGACTTTTTAACTCTTTTATGGCCCTCAAAATTCTGCAGATTTCAGCAGCTAGAAAGGAAATGGTCCACAGCACCATAGAGAAAAAGGGGTGGGTCTTGATTCTGCCGAATCCCCACAAAAGGCACAAACTCAAAAGCATATCGTGAGAAGAAAAACAAGAGTTTTTTTAGTGCAAAAAAGTAAAAATTATTTTATTTATAATTCGAGACACAGAGTGAACATCCAGATGTCATAAAAACATATTAAAAGAATAAGGGACGGACAAACCCCCTATGGAGTCAAAGGTGATCCATATTGGGACATGTTGGCTCAAGAGCTTAATTATGTACTAAAAGGTCCATAGGTTCATACAGACCCTAAAAGCAAGGTTAGATGTCTATAATAACATTAAATTCCATGAGGAAAACAGAAAGACAGCTAACCAACGCATATATGCATATACGGCTGTATATTTACCAACAGTCCCAAGAGGACCTATGTACAGGCAAGGATGCAAGAGTGAAAAGCTTTGCTGTGGCTTCTCAGCAAGTACAGACAGGTTTGATGAGGGGGGCCCCGTCCAGGGAGGGCCTCAGAAGAGCCTACGTACGTTTCAATTTCTTTAAAATCTTCATCAGGGAGGAGGCATCTCACAGCCATCTCCCATGACGCCAGGCTTTAAATATCAAAAGGTGAGCGCAGACCCGGAAGTCTCCAAGTGGCGCTCGCGTCGGCATGCCAGGCAAGTCCCGCGAGACGCTAGCCGTCACAACATAATCGCGCATGCGCGGGAGCAGGGCCGCGTCGCCAAGGCTCCCGCGCATGTGCGCGACGTTCAGACAGCAGCGGCTACGCGCGGACAAGTCCCAGATCCCGCGCGTTCACACAGAGACAGCCGTGTATCACAATATGGTGAGTATAATAGAAGATCCCTACACATGTAAGTATAAACAATCAGAGACTCTCCCGGTCTCTTTTGTGCAGACCTAAGATTAGGGGAGGCCTGGGTATCCCAGACCTTAAAAAGTACTATTTGGCCACGCATATGGTTAGGGTATTGGACTGGTGCCGCCATTCCAGCACAAAGCCGTGGGTGGCCCTAGAACAGAGCTTCTCGGAAATACATCTCCCGGCCATCCCCTGGCTTTTGAACCTCTCCCTGCCTGCTCTGAGATCTCATCCTACCATCGGCGCCACTGTTGAATGTTGTTCGAGAAGGGAGGTCAGACGACTCCTTTTGCCAGTGCCTTCCCCTATGACACCCGTGTTAGGTGACCCGGAATTCCGTCCTGGTCTCTTGGACCCGGTCTTCAGGGGGTGGGTTCAGGGGGGCAAATTCAGAGCTTGTCATCTGGGTAGAGAGGGGGATTGGTTTTCACTAGCGGATATTCGGGGCTTCTTGCCTCCGGGCCCCTTGGGGGATTGGAGGGCTATGCAGATGAGGCACTACATGCACTCCCTCCCTCACTTCAGTCGATATGCCGGACCTCCTACGGGATTTGAAAAGTTGTGCCTGGGAGAGGGAGTTTTGCGGCACTCTCTATCCTTGGTATACAACATGTTATCAGATCCGGGGGATTTGCCCCCCCCGGCCTACCTTTTGCAGTGGGAGAAGGACCTGGGGATTAGCCTATCCGACTCACAAAGAAACAACATCCTCCAGCTAGCACATAGAACTTCGATCAGTTCCAGACTGTTGGAAGCTAATTACAAATTGTTGGCCAGGTGGTACAGGGTCCCGACCAGACTACATAGAATGTTTCCCTCAGTTGACCCGGTTTGTTGGAGATGCGGTCAGGGGGAGGGTGATTTTGTGCACATTTTTTGGTCTTGCCCTTCTCTGCAACGGTTTTGGTCACAAGTGGGGGAGGTAATCAGACGAGTGACCGGTACTACTGAAAAAATGGGTCCGGAGCTATTCATTCTACAGCTATCCGAACTCCCGGTCTCTAAATATAGGAGATCTTTGCTTAGATTTCTGGTCATGTCTGCCAGGTCTTGCATTCCGCTTGGTTGGAAGTCTAATACCCCCCCCACGGTGACACAGTGGGTTTCGCGGATTAACGATCTGATGTATATGGAGGATTTGACATCCTCTATTAATGATCGCCAGGAAGATTTTTATAGGACATGGTTCCCATGGATGGAGTTCACCTACTCGGCGGAGTACGCGGACTTGTTCTCTGAACCTCAGGATTCGTGATTTATCCTCCTCCACCCCCCCCCCCCCCTTTTTTTTTTTTTTTTTTTTTTTCTCGCATTCTTTCTCCCCCTCTCTTTCTTCCTCTCTACACTACTCCCTGATCTTCTCTCCTGCTCTCTTCTCCTACCCCTCTCTTTATTTCTTTCTTTCTCTACAATCCTTCAATCTTTTTTCAGGCTTGATTTCTTTTTCTTCGCTCTTCTCCCTACTTACATTAGGTTGGGTCGGCTTATAAAATATGTAAACTGGGCCAGACTTGAGTAGTAGCGGGGATGGGAATTGCATATGTGTGATTATTGTTTGTATATATTCTACCGTCATTTCTGTAATAATACCTGCGTCGCAGTTGGGAGCAGGAGATGTATTGTTTGATACGAGTTTGGCTTTAAAATAAAGAATTTAAAAAAAAAAAAGTATAAACAATCAGAGCAATTCATGAAGTGCCATATATCTAGCATATGAGTTTTCGATGTCAGGGGATCCATTCTTCACTTTCTGTGTGGGTCCAGTTATATCATTTCTCACGCACATTGTTATAAACTTAATTTCTATGTCCTATAAACAGAAAAATAGGGCACATAATCAAAGAACTGAGCGCCATAGGAGATTACAGGATGTCATAAAAAGTTAAAAGAATGAAAAATAGACAAAGGATGCAAGTGGGAGGGAGACGGTGGGTCCACAATATACCAATAGAGACTAACGTCAGGGATTACACATGTGTGTATACATGTTCACCAATATATGCCACAAGTCCTGTGTGTCTCTAAGGGCCGATGACCTCTGAGGAGAGAGAGCATGAGGTCAACCTCTAGTCATATTTATAAAAAATGGGGCATAGCTCACTGACTCATTTTGTCCTTTGAGGATCGTCGTGTCCAGAGTCACGATCCATTTAGGGTCTGTATGAACCTATGGACCTTTTAGTACATAATTAAGCTCTTGAGCCAACATGTCCCAATATGGATCACCTTTGACTCCATAGGGGGTTTTGTCCGTCCTTTATTCTTTTAATATGTTTTTATGACATCTGGATGTTCATTCTGTGTCTCGAATTATGAATAAAATTATTTGTACTTTTTTGCACTAAAAAAAACTTTTGTCTTTCTTCTCATAAATTTCAGCAGCTGACCAATTCATTAGGATTGTTTGGGAAATTGATTAGCTCATCTGTAGTGTCAACTATTGAACATCACAGGTTGATGTGTTGAGGGAGTTAAGCCAAACTAAAATCCAGTGGCTGAAGTTGTCGAACAGATGGAGCAAGGTTTGAGGAGTAGGTTCTCCTTCCATGGGTCATGTGTTTGTTTTGCCTCTTTTGGCTTGACGCTAAAAATTTTCCATGACAGGCCTATACCTTTGACTTCTACATGACCATGGTGAACTTCATCAAGTGAAGTCAAGACAAGCTGATGGAGCTAGACCTTCAACCAATGCACCATTGTTTCTTCTCCTTAGCAATCAATGCAGATCTTAGCTCAATGATATTTTAGATGGTGTGTTGCAATTTTTTAGTTGTGTTTCGTTACCAGTATGGTTTACCAACTTGATTTTCTTCTTGACAACGTATTCGAAAACAGGAGACAGCCAACTTCATTGGAAGACCATGATTACATTTCGAACCATGATCACAAATGCTCAAATACCAAGAAACTCAAAACAATCATGGTCAAACCTAATTTTTTGTTCCCTGATGCCTCTATTTTTTGGACTATCCAAGAAACTACAGACAGTTGGCAACTGTGGTGCCAACGTATCCTGCAGCCGTTCCATTGCATTACGTCTGTAGACTGAATTAACAGTGTTATTGTAACATAAGACCACTAAAGCATCTTCTTTTATCAGGACTCATAATATAATCTCTCTTCTTTGCACCTTCTGTCTTTCCTTCATGCTTCCTAATTCCATGCTCCCGTGAAAATCGACATTATTCTACGAGGACGATTATAACAAAGGTCCATTGACAACAACCTGGTTTGTGGAGATCCACACCCATCCGGCAAGTCAGGACACCGGCTTGGGCTTAGCACACCTTAAAACAAATATTAAAAAGTCAGTTAATCAGTGGATCAAAGTAACATCATGACTTGGCCTCCTGACAGCAACATTAAATATTTTCACAGTGAGCCCACTGAATAATAATAACGCCGAAGAATGTGTCTACACTGCTGGGCATTAACACGGTAATTGGCTGTGAAGACTTTCTAGGTGTCTCTTTGAGGGCGGGGGAAGGGTTTTTATTCCTTACAGTTGATTTCAGAGAAAAAATATGATAAATGTGCTGCGGAGAATGATTGTATATTGTGCAGGAAGTAAGAAAATTGTAAGACGTGTATCTGCATTGGATGTGGTTGGAAGGGAATCGTTGGTTTGAGCTACTGTCGAGACTCTCTTCGGACATTGCATTGATAATCTCATAAGACCATTTTATATCAGGGCGATCTGATATAAACCTGTAACGGCCTCCAAATTCCCAGTGCATACACAACAAATGCCCTTTACAGCTTTTCTATTGCTGCAAATGATGCCTTTGTGAGTCTGACCAGCCAAAAATTGAAGGAAAGTATTATCCAACAGCATTGAAAGAAGAAACTCAACAAAATAGAATAGACGTGTAAGAATTATTCCTATGTGCCATGGACAATTCCTGGCATGGTGTAGCACCGGCGTCTCTGCAGAGATGCTGACTTACTCTCTAACCTCACTGGGTCGCGTCCTTCCCCGCATCCCCCTGGTAACCCACGTGTGCTGCTGCCGCCTTCCTCTCTCGGGCCCAGACATGCTGCACAGGGTTCCGTTAGTTCACCTAAGAAGTGCACGTGCACACCGGTCCTCCTCTAAAAGGGCCGGCATGCTATTTCCAGGAACTACCTCTCAGCTTGAGGCCCTATGCATTTAAGGCATCCTTCTATTAGGGGAGGTGCCTGTGCAACTACTCTAGTTAGTTAGTCAGTCTCAAGTCTGCTATCTAACTAGCTGTTAAGTCCCGAGCTCCTGTCCCGTAATACCTGTCTCTGTCTCCAGTACCTGCCTTCCCATACCTTTCTATCCTTATCGTGCCCACCATTCCTGTCTGTACCCACCTGTCCAGTCTGCCTCAGTCACCTTGCCTGTACCCATCTATACGCGAGTCCATCACCTGTCCTGGGGGTCAGCTGCCACAGTCCCGGTCACTGCCCTGGGAGACATACACCTCGAGGTGGGTGCTTAGTTAAGCCCCTCCCACTAAAGGGTAAGCTTCGGTCCACCCTGTGGTCCAGTAAGTCCACTAATCCTGCTCGCTGCCACTACACTAGCCGTGAGCGTTGCACATGGGCAATTTTTGGAAGGGGGCAAGTTGGATTGTTGTTATAGATTTGGGAATTGCTGTTTTTGCACATGTTCAGTACAGATGGCTCTTCACATTTAAACCTCATGCACTTGGCGGTCCCTGGGGAAGGTATTATGTAGCTGTCAGCACTCTTGGCAAAACCATACAGCACCAACATAGGCACCATATTCTCCCCTACAACCAATGCTTCTAAGCTTATACCTCTTACTTACTATGTAACACCAAATGTCAGAGAGGCTCCCGTAAGACTCAACAAATCTCTGTTGTGAAAATGCTCATGAAAAACAATTTTTTGTCAATGATTCTTACGCCATGGAGGAGGATCCGAGGCATAGAGGAATAGAGGGAAGGGGCAAGAATGGTCTGGAAAAGGGCCGAGGCATAGAGGAAGAGAGGGAATGGGCAAGAATGGGCTGGAAAAAGGCCAAAGTATAGAGGAAGTGAGCAAGAATGGGCTGGAAAAGGGCCAAGGCACAAAGGAAGAGAGGGAATAGGCAAGAATGGGCTGGAAAAGGGCCGAGGCATAGACCAAGAGAGGGAATGGGCAATAAAAGGTTGGAAAAGAGCTGAGGCATAAATGAAGAGAGGGAATGGGCAAGAATGGGCTGGAAAAGGGCCAAGGCAAAGAGGAAGAGAGGGAATGGGCAAAAATGGACTGGAAAAGGGCTGAGGCATAGAGGAAAAGAGTGAATGGGCAAGAATGGGCTGGAAAAGAGCCAAGGCATAGACCAAGAGTGGAATGGGCAAGAATAGGTTGGAAAAGAGCTGAGGCATAGAGGAAGAAAGGGAATGGGCAAGAATGACCTGGAAAAGGGCCAAGGCATAAGGGAAGAGAGGTAATGGGCAAGAATGGGCTGGAAAAGGGCCAAGGCATAGACCAAGAGTGGGATTGGGCAAGAATGGGTTGGAAAAGGGCCGAGGCATAGAGAAAGAGATGAAATGGGCAAGAATGGGCTGAAAAAGGGCCATAGAGGAAGAGAGGGAATGGGTAAGAATGGATTGGAAAAGTGCCGAGGCATAGAAGAAGAGATGAAATGGGTAAGAGTGGGCTGGAAAAGGGCCGAGGCACAGAGGAAGAAAGGGAATGGGAAAGAATGGGCTGAAACTATTGAAAAAAAATCTCCATGCCGATCAGCGACCCTTCTTCCCAGAATCAGTCATCCTAAGTTGCTCATGATAAGGGCCTTCAACTTTAATCAAATGTATTGAATGCCCCATGGCATGAGACCCTCTTTCAAGAATATATATTTCATAACGAGAGGGCTGAAAAATAATAAAAAGCCTAGATCCCTATATGAGCAAAAGTGCAAGAACTGCCATACAAGCCAATCATCAAAGCTACTCCCTACTGCCGTCCTCCAGGCTATCGCAGTGGTGCATTATCTAGACACTGAATAGAAACAGACATAAAAATCAGAAACCGCTGCAATCTTTGCATGTAAGGATATCCTGGTGTCAATTCTTGCTGTGCAAAATCGGGAATTGAACTCCTATTAGAGCTAAGTAACACGTCTGTATTTCTGTATTCCCATCATCCAGCCCAAAATGTCATCAAATGCAATCCTGGACCTCATTACTGAGACACATATGATGGAAGCTTGAAGCTATTAATGCCTCTCTCATAACCCACTGCCCCTAGTCACTGCTCTTTATAGTAAGTCTTCACTAAAAAAAATTGTATATAGAGCGTATATCACCCCCCCGTCATATGTCCACCTCCATAGGGACTTAAATATTAGCAAAGTATCATCCACCATTAAAAGTGCCCAGTTAGGCATAAAATAGAAGATGGTAGAAGGGATACCCCAAGGTGGCCTTGTCATTTGATATGTCCACCTTTATCTTGTCTCAAATTTCCTTAAAGGGGTTGTCCACTACTAAGACAATCTTTCTGATTCCACGTTTTCCACAGGTGAAATAAACAAGCCTATACTCACCTCCCGTCCCGGTGCCTTTCCAGTGGTGGGCTCACGTGACATTGTGACATCACATCACGTGAGCCCCACATCCGATCAGTGCCGGCTTCCTTCTCCTCACCTTCGGACACAGGCACAACCAACAGGAAGTGAACGGTAATGGAAGCTCTCACTTCCTGTTGATTAACTCATTTGATTGAAGGTGGGGAGAAGGAAGCCGGTGCTGATTGGACACGAGGCTCGCGTGATGTTAGAGAATGCCGTATATTACAGCTTCTAGGGAAAATACCTGGAGACAGGTACACTTTAAAATAAATTTAAAAAGAGGAGAAAAAAAAATATAGGTTGCCTGGAGAACCAGGAGATTAAGATACATCTCACATGTGGTGCTGGTACATAGAAAACATACTGTATGTCAGTAGTAGCTAACACACACATTAGCAATTAGTTCAATGCATATTAGGGACGGGCAGTCCAGTTCTTTTTGGTGATTGTGAGCAAAATACACTCCTTCTTTGCCTTTTGAACTCCAAATTAATAAGATTTGTTTTACGAGCGCTTGGGAAATCAATACAGCACTCACGCTTAGTATGGTGTACTCAAAGAATTCTCCTTTATTAGTACATGTGACCAGTTTATATAGGGTCACAGACAAAGGATAAGTTCATTCTGACCTATGCACCTGTGGCGCCCTGGACAAGCCAGGACGTCACAGGTACTGCAACAACACACCCCACACCCCGGTTAGGCACATCAGCCGCACACACAAAATCCTTGTTGCCTCCCTCCAGGGGCTGATGTCCACACCAGGTGGGGTGGAGCCAGGCGGTTGGCTCCTCCCACCAAGGAGTTCACAGTCCTGGAGGCGGGAAAAGAGTAGAGTTGAGTTGAGTGGAGTGGAGAGTTGAGGAAGTGGTAGTGGAGGAGCTGACTGGCCGTGTCCGGGTACGTGGCCCGGGCACAGAAACAGCAAGGTTGGCAGATGGTGGTGACCGTCTGCAGGCGAGGCCGATTGACGCACAACCCTAAGGACCGGGGACGGGCGGTGGCCTGCCAGTACCGGAACGGGGAGCGAAGAGAGGCCAGCACCATTCGGCAGGGCTTGCGGACCCCGACCAGGCTTGGAGTCGCCGTTAAACCGGTCAAATCCGTCAGAACCTCCGGGGTTTCCCAGCAGTAAAGACCCGACTAAAGGCAACTGCTCAACCGTGAAGGGAAATACAGCTACCGCCACAGCTAGAGTTCCCAGGACCAGCGCCTGCGGGCAACAGGGGCTCCTCCGGCAAACATACCGCTGGGGAGCGGGTTACCGGTGGGAAGCCATCAGGGCCGAGAACATAACACCGGTGCAGGGAGAGACAGTTACCGCCAACCTACCGGGAGTGACCGTCGCAGCCGTCTGTGGGACTCGTCCATCCAGCCGTTTGTTTTACCAGAGACTCTGTGTCCGTTACTGGCTGAGTAAGTACCACCGTGCTGTCTGGCACTGCACTGCCCCTGCACCCGGCCAAGCCTCGCAATCCACCTTCCAGCCAACAACTCCGGGCCCCGGGACTACCTAAATCCCCCTACCCACGGAGGGGAGAGAAACATCCCAGCTGCTCTCTGTCATCGCTCCCGGGATCCTTGTACAGAGCAGCAGTGGTGCCCCAACCTCACCACACACCGTGGGTGGCGTCACGGACAACATCCCCAAACCAAACCATTCCCTTTCACTCACGGGCGAGGAGCGCCGCTCGAGTCCCCGGATCCAACCCACTGCTCGAGCCACCGAGCAGCAGCAGCCGGACCCGAACCACAAGCGCGCGGTCGAGCAACGCACCCCCCGCCCGCGACACACCAATTAGAGTCGCAGGGGTGTGTATAGAAATGTGACACTTCCCCACCCGTCAGTGTTAGCTGAGCCCTATGACATAATTAGCTATAAGATGAGATAGACACTATAGGAACAAAATGGATTCTATTCTCTCACATGATCCAGCTCACTTGGCTCCGCTCACCAAAAAGAACAGGATCTTATAGATCCTTTAAGATACCTATTAAATATGTGCATACCCAAGGGTGATATATTTAATATGATGTTAATGAGGCCAATCCCCGCCAACCCACTGAGAAAAACCCGCCTACTTGCAAAGGGCCAATAAAATTAGTGGGTGGGGTTTTGTTTAGGTGGGCGGGGTTTCAGCCGCCGAACACGGGAATTTTACGCGAGGTGAGAGACATTAAGAGAATTTAGTGGCTCTCACTGGGGTGCTGTCATTCCCAGGAGGGAGCCGGCTCTTTGTGTGTGTCCGATTGGTTGCGACCGACACATCACTAATGCATATATGACTGTATAACTGTAAAGTGCATACATGCATAAAATGTGCCTAGTATTTCCTGTTTCTGGATCTAATACATACACTAATCAGACAATCATAAAGGTGCACACATGTATATAAAGCCGGTGAGTATTATCTGCCAATACACAAAGTGCTATAATAACTATAAGGTGCGTGCATGTATAGAATTAGCTAGGTATTTCCTGCTGCTAGATACAATGCAGATATTAACCACTATAGAGTGCCCAAGTGTATATGAGACTAGTAAGAATGTGAAAAAGTCAAAATGAAAATGTACACATTACACTACTATATATCAACAGCCTCTATGCTAATATCACATATACAGATATAAATAGGATACCTTATTAGAAGAAGCATGATGTGATGGGTCCCAAGCAGAATGTTCCCTGACGTGCGTTTCACCCAGAGAAACAGCCCCTGAAGAAGCTGGGCAAAATGTGCATTGGGGTGATTTTTAATTTTGCTTTAATACATCTATTTAGTAAAGTAATCAATGTTAATAATAGTTTTTGCATGAATCTCTATTTAACCCTGGGGATATTTCACATCTCATATTGTCTGCAAAAGGCAAAATGCAAATGTACACATTAGGCTGCTAGGTATCGCCACCACTAGTAGATTGGATAACCTTTCCTAGATTTACATCACCCTCCATGCTAACATCCTATATACAGATATAAATGGATACCTTATTAGAAGGCGTACGATGGGAGGCATCCCAAGCAAAATGTCCCTCCACACCAACGTGTGTTTCGCCCAGTAAAATATACCTCCGAATGAAGCTGGACGAAACACGTGTTTTGTGCATGCGCCAATACTGTGGGGCTGTGGGCATGCATGGAAATTCAGCTGAGCGGTCCATCAAGATGACAGGGGCCACAGTGCACAAAGTATCTTTTTTGAATTTTTTTTTTATTTAATATATCTATACAATAACTTTGGAGATAAAAAGTAAGAATAATCTTAGGATCAGCTTCCCTACTGGGTGTTTTTGCGCATGCGCCAATACTATGAGAATGCATGGGAATTCAGTTGAGTGGTCAATCAAAATGGCAGGGACCACAGTGCACAAAGTACCATTTATTGTTTTCATACATCTGTATAATAAATTTGGGGATAAAAGGTAAGAATAATCTTAGGACCAGCTTTCCTACAGGGTGTTTTTGTGTTTAAAATATTTTTTATTTTAAAAATTTGTGGGAAAGTACAAATTTGAAGGAGTTGTATTATCATTGCATTATTCATTCTTATGTTCTAATCTTTCTATTTAAGTACTATAGAAATGGGAAAGGAAGTAAGGATAGGAAAAGGAGTATGAGGTTGAGGAGAGTAAAGAAATTTTTATTGGGGAAACTGGTAAGAGGGGGAAGGAATAGGAGGGAAACTGGGAAAGGGAAAACATCTAATAAGTTGGTCAGGGTGTTTTTCTGCATGCGCTGATACTGTGAGATTGTGGGCATGAATGGGAATTCAGCTGAGCGGTCAATCAAGATGGCAGGGACCACAGTGCTCAAAGTCTCAGTTTTATTTTTTTCTATTTTTTTTTTATACATCTATGCAATAAATTTAGGGATAAAAGGTAAAAATAATTTTGGTGCAAACTTCCCTGTTTTTGCACATGCTGTGAGATTGTGAGCGTGCATGGGAATTCAGCTGAGCAGTCAATCAAGATGGCAGGAACCACAGTGCACAAAGTATCATTTTTTTATACATCTGTACAATAAATTTGGGGATAAAAGGTAAGAATAATTGTTACGGGGGACTGGTGAATTAGGATAGAGGTGGTGAATATCCTAATCACCAGCCGGGGTCCACCGTGCTCCAAGATGGTAAAGGAGCTGCTGTCAACCCGTAGGTCAGGTGGAGCTTGGTGGCTCCGAAATAATATGAGCCTGACCCGAGTTAAACGTCACTTGGACCAGGACTATTTTGAACCCTGTTAATGACACAGGGTCCACACACCCCAGACAGGAACTCTCCTGTTATCACCACAGGGGTCCTGATGTACACTGTCTGTGTGCGGAGGGTGCACACCGGCAACAGTAGGCGCAGCAGCCGCAGCCCAGTTAACTCCACTGGGCTGCTACAGCAGCACTGGAATGATAGGAGGGAAGCGCGGTTTCTGGCCCTAATGTGCTGAGCCACAAATCTTGGCATGACAGGCAACGAACACCTAACCCTACCTACCACTTCTAGAACTGGTGGCTATAGGCCGCAATGTGGCTTTTGACCATGTGCATATGTGTAATGCATGTGAAGACTGCGCACCTCCATGTTGTCTCCACGCCCTTTTATCACCTAGGGTCCACCACAAACCCAGGGTGAGCCACAATGGTGAATCCAGGGGCCAATAGCGGAGTGCCACATGATCAGTGACGTCACCAGTGGCCTATCCGGAACCGCCACATCACTGATGACACAATGGCAGCACCGCCCCAAACACCTCACCAGTCATCATCTGATGACCAATAAAGGAATGACAGGTCATAGGGGCGGGCCTCCGCGAACCAGTCCAGAGGGGCCACATCATCAGGACACCTGATGCTATCCAGCCTATCAGGGCTTGCCACCTCACGGATATGCCCAGTGAAGTCCTTACCGGACTTAGCCTCTGAAGCACTAAGTGCCTGAGCATGCACAGTAGCCTGAACCACAGACTTTGTCTCAGAAATGAGACTATCAGGCTGAGCATGCTCAGTAGGCACAACAGAGGACTTGGACACAGAACGGAGTCCATGTACCTGAGCAAAGAGGCTTTTTGCACTTAGTGTGTGAGCTGGACAACCAAAAAATGCAGGAACTGCAGCAGGCTGCTTGCAGTGACAGCAGCGCCGATTTGTTACAATAATCTTGGGGAAAACTTCTCTATAGGGTGTTTTTGAGCATGCGCCTATACTGGAAAATTGTGCTCATGCATGGGAATTCAGCTGAGTGGTCAATCAAGATGGCAGAAACCACAGTGCACAAAGTATCATTTGATATATCTATACAATAACTTAGGGGATAAAAAGTAAGAATACTCTTAGGACCAGCTTCCCTACAGGGTGTTTTTGCGCATGTGCCTATATTGTGAGATTGTGGGCATGCATGGGAATTCAGCTGAGCGGTCAATCAATATGGCAGAAACCACAATGCACAAAGTATCATTTGATATATCTATACAATAAATTTGGGGATTAAAGGTAAGAATAATATTAGGACCAGCTTCCCTACAAGTGTTTTTGCGCATGCGCCGATACTGTAAGATTATGGACATGCATAGGAATTCAGCTGATTGGTGAATCAAGATGGCAGGGGCCACAGGGTACAATATATCATTATTTATTTTTTATTTCGATACATCTATACAATAACTTTGGGGATAAAAGGTAAGAAAAATCTTAGGACCAGCTTCTCTAAAGGGTGTTTTTGCGCATGCGCTGATACGATGAGGTTGTGGGCATACATGAGAATTCAGCTGAGTGGTGAATCAAGATGGCAGAAACCACAGTGCACAAAGAATTACTTGACACATCTATACAATAAATTTGGGGATAAAAGGTAAGAATAAGCTTAGGACCAGCTTTCCTACAGGGTTTTTTTGTGCATGCGCCGGTACTGTGAAATTGTGAGCGTGCATGGGAATTTAGCTGAGCAGTCAATCAAGACGGCAGAAACCACAGTGCACAAAGTATCATTCGATACATCTATAAATAAATTTGGGCATAATATAATATGTTCATGGCATTAATGCAGATTCCATTTTGCACATTTTCACTCTTGCATATAGCTATTGGATTTTTCAAGTCAGTATTCACACAGCAGTTTCTGCTATTTCATGTATTCCCCTTACATAGTCACTGGTGTGCATACCTTATCTCCCCATAAGAATAATCACAGGACCAGTTTCCTTTCAGGGTATTTTTGCGCATGCGCCGATACTGTGAGATTATGGACATGCATAGGAATTCAGCTGAGTGGCCAATCAAGATGGCAGGGACCACAGTGCTCAAAGTATAATTTGATACATCTATACAATAAATTTGGTGATAAAAGGTAAGAATAATTTTAGGACCACCTTCCCGACAGGTTGTTTTTGCACATGCGCCGATACTGTGAGATTGCGTGCATGCATGGGAACTCAGCTGAGCGGTCAATCAAGATGGTAGGGGCTGCAGTGCACAATATATCATTATTTATTTTGATACAGCTATACAATAAATTTAGAGATAAAAGGAACGAATAATCTTGGGGCAACCTTCCCTACAGGGTGATGTGCTTAGTTGAGGAAGTCCATTCCACTTATCACAATAGCCACTAGTAATACACAGCAATCGTGGCACAATCTGTATTATTTTTTATTTTTTTTACATGCATTTTTTTTTCTTGGCATGTGCCGCCAGGGGACAAAAAAAATGTAACACAGCTTTCTTAATATACAAAAAGTTGAGGTTCTTTACATATTATGTGAAATGGCTTAAAACAGGAGGCAGCTGCCAAGATGCATCAGTTCTCCCTCACTCCGGAGAGACGGAGAGAGAATAAGGATGAAAAAAAAAAAAAAAAAATTCCCTCGATGGATGCCACAATAGAATGTCTTTCATTATCACCCCGTGTCAAGGCATCGCGTAATGTTCATTGTGCATGCATAGTAAATTACTATTTACCTGCCAGAGCCTTTGATAAGCCGGTATCTGCCCCCTCTTTCCAGCCAGGCAGCGCACTACTGTGAAGCCCCTCTGCATATAATTCTTATTAAGGTGATACCTTTTCTGAATAAGAAAGTCTATTCGTCTTCCTCTAGGGTTTTAAGGGCCATTGTTTTTCAGCGAATCACTTTTATTTTCCTCACCTGCTGGGTTTTAATGTTCAAGTGACTTCTGTGTATACAAGTCTCATATTGAAATGTCTTCTGCAGACGTATGCAATATTAAAGAGTGCTTATGAATTTTTGACATCTAATTAGTTGCTAGCCAGTTAACATGTCAAGACTCCGAGGGAAATGGGGAGCCGGTCCTTTCTGAATAAGTTAAATCCATGGCCTGTCCTTTTCATGTTTTATTCTTTAATGTAGGTGCTGATTATTTTGCGTTGATTAATTGATGAACTTCGTTGGTCTGGCAAATGTTAACGGATTTCGGAGCAGCTCCCTTAAAGCCGGTGCTCCACTCCGGCACCTTTTGTCGATGACGAGATTTGCACTCTGCTAATATTTATTGGGTAATTGACTAAGAAATAAAACATGGCGGTTGTAGGGTTGATTTAAGGGGGGATCAGAATGATGGGTGTTAAAAAAAAACCATTTTAATTACACCGGAGGAGAGGTAGAAGAGGATCGCAGGAAAAGAAGAGAGAGAGGAAACAATGGACGGAAAACAAAGGAGGCATCTTTTCTAGTTTAATGCTCTCCGTTGTGATTGCCACACTTCTTGCATGGGTTGATGTCGCGTAGATAACTTGGGGGGTGGGGGTTAAAAAAAAACACAATTTATTTACATCGGAGGAGAGGTAGAAGAGGAACACAGGAAAGGAAGAGAGAGAGGAAACAATGGACGGAAAACAAAGGAGGCATCTGTTGTTCTAGTTTAATGCTCTCCACTGTGATCTCCATGTTGTGTAGATAACTTGGGGCGGTGGGGGATAAAAAAACACAATTCAATTACCCTGGAGGAGAGGTAGAAGAGGAACATGGAAAAGGAAGAGAGAGAGGAAACAATGGATGGAAAACAAAGGAAGCATCGGTTGGTCTAGTTTAATGCACTCCATTCTGATCTCCGTACTTCTTGCATGGGTTGATGTTGGGTAGATAACTTTGCGGGGTGGGGGTTGAAAAAATACAATTCAATTACACCAGAGAGAGGTAAAAGAGGAACGCGGAACAGGAAGAGAGAGTAAACAATGGATGGAAAACAAAGGAGGCATCTGTTGTTCTAGTTTAATGCTGTCCATTGTGATCTCCATACTTTTGCCATGGGTTGATGTCCGGTAGATAACTTGGGGGGTGAGGGTTAAAAAAAACACAATTTAATTACATCGGAGGAGAGGTAGAAGAGGATCGCGGAAAAGGGAGAAAGAGAGGAAACAATGGACGGAAAAAAGGAGGCATCTGTTGTTCTATTTTAATGCTCTCCATTCTGATCTCTGTACTTCTTCCATGGGTTGATATAGTGTAGATAAATGTGGGGCGGTGAGGGTTAAAAAACACAATTTAATTACACCAGAGGAGAGGTAAAAGAGGAACGCGGGAAAGGAAGAGAGAGCGAAAACAATGGACAGAAAACAAAGGAGGCATCTGTTGTTCTAGTTTAATGCTCTCCATTGTGATCTCTGCACTTCTTGCATGGGTTGATGTTGTGTAGATAACTTCGGGGGTGGGGGGATGAAATTACGCTTCACAATGGTTTAGGTTGGGCAGAGGCAAATACGGAATTAAAAGTTTCTCTTTATTCAATAAGATATAGACGTAAAGGCAAAGTTATGGCAGCGGTGAGATTGGCATGAGTAGAAATGGGGCAACAAGAGTGGTGTAGATCACGAAAGTCAAGTGATTGGCAGTTGGCTCCCTGATGCCTAACAAGGGAGCCAGCTGTCAATCACAGTTATGTTAGCTGTCCCATTCAGTCTACAGAGAAGAGCAGATAAGAAGCCACCACTCCGTTGACAACATCAGCAGAAGCAGCTGAAACGCCGGCAGGACCCATCACTGTGCTGGCAAAAAATGGCACCAGGCACAACAGGCAGGTAGGTAGCAATTACCTGCCTGTTAGTGCTTACTTAGACACTTTTTTAATATAAAGTCCTGGCTGTCACAATTCCTCTGTGCAGAGCATCTTGCACACTAGGATATGCTCTACTACGCTTTCCTGAGCTACTGACCTGCCAGCTTGATTGATAGCACAGGATTCCATGTTGGCTCTGGGAGGTGTTTATTACTCAGCTGTTCCACCTTCCTAGTAATTGCTCGGGCTTCTTTACTGAGCATACTCGCCCAGAACCTTGCCAGTCATACTTTCTGGTTCTGGAATTGTGTTGTTGGCTTGTGTCTCTGCTAGTGTTCTGTTCTTTTTTTCCTGACCCTGGACTGTTATTTGACTCCTCTCTGCCCACTCCCTGTTCCCGTCGTGATTTCCTGCCTTTTGACCTCAGACCGTTACCTGACCACGTCTATGTTTTCTCCCTGAACCTATTATGTGCTCTCCTGGAATTCTGACCCTCGGATCATGACCTGACTATGCCTCTGTTTACTCCTTGTGATCATACATGTCCTTCAGTTACCAGACCTCGGCTTTCCTGACTACTCTTCTGTCTATACTATCCATAAGTAGTGACTAACATCACACTGGCTTTTTCATATTATCCACTTTTGTCTATATTGAACCCAACCTTCACTGTATTTCCAAACTCTACCTTATCTACTTTAAAGGGTTATTCCAGTCTTCATAGATAGATATTGTCAGCTAATCATTGTATACACAAACACTTTTTCATTTGCTTATTAAAATTTGCTCTTTTCTTTTGTTTACAGCTCGTTGCCTAGGAGACCGACCACCACTGCTGTCGAGCTTTTAACTGCACTGTGCTGAAGCTGGTCGGGATTAGGAGGTAACAGCGAACTTCCACGATCTCGGATAGCTTCAAAACAGTGTTTACAAGCTCAGTAGAAAAGAGAACATGTGCCTGTCACTGATGGTCGGTTTCCAAGGCAATGAGATGTAAACAAACGAAAAGTATTGTTGATATCTCAAAAATGGCTGAATATTTTAATAAGCAGTAAATTGAAAAAATGCTTGTATTTACAGGCTCTGTTCAACAATATCCATGTATAAAGGTGGGAAAATCCCTTTAAATCTTCACCATATCATACGCAACACTAATTACTTGTCCCTCACCATATCCAAACTTGATGACAGTATGCTATTGCAACATTGAGTCTTCATAGTAATCTTCAACCCAACGTTTTTTGTGTTGCTTCCAACCTTGCCCGTCTCCTGCCCAACCTTGACTGATTTGCACCCAATCTTGACTACGTAAGTCTTGGATCCCGTGATCCATGAGGTTCTTTTCTAATTCACCCTCCAATGTCATTCTCTTGAACTTTGAAAGTGAGAAGAATCGTCCTAGTCATCCCTTTCCAATAAAGTATATTTTTATTTATTCTTTCGAAAGATAATTCCTAAGTGGCTGTATTTCCCATATCATAAGGATGGAAATAACAGAACAGTTTAGTTTACAAGGATCTATTCTAATGAGTTTATATATACGCTTAGAATGAAAGAATCAATATTCAATAGAATTGGACAGGAGAAATTTACACAAAAGACTCATCATTATCATTTTCTTGACAAAGACGCCATTGGGACCTCGTAGATCATTATCGCGTCATCGTCATTTAGCTCATTCCTTCTATAGAATGGGAAATCGAGTCTTTTAAGTATTATTAATTTGCACTAGGACTATTATATTTATAGCAATTACAGCAAATTGGGATGGATTCCCTGTGACCCGGTCAAGCTCCGGTTGAGCCTTCAGTCTTCTCAATGGAGATATCATGATTCCTTTGATTGTATCTTTCTATCTTGTTACCAGTTGTCCTCTGTCTTCCTTTCTTCTTGACTTCTTTGAGGATAACTGTTTCTTGATGACATATGTCTGCTCATAATCTTCTCATAGGGAACAATAGATATCGATCATCATCACCGTGACATTAGCACGCTTATATGGTGCCACAACCGGCGTAACAAGTCAGGAGTCACTAAGACTAATAGTTTGATCATTTCTTTCGGCCTTCAGCCAACATTTTTGTGCTCAAAATGAAATTTTTTTAAATGTCCAATGTATGCACTGATGACGATCTACCATGAATGGTATGTATTTAAGGCCATCTCATGGGTTGTCCTTATGATGCCTTCTGCAAGGCATTGGGTGATTGATAAAGACGTATATTCCTTTCAGAATTGTTTTTTTTTCTTGTAGTTCTTAAGAATGCTTCTTTTTTGAAACCAGGTCCAAATTTTTTATTTCTACTATTACTTTATGGCTCTCTTAAAGGGTTTCTCCATTCTTGAGTCTTTTTGGAGTCGTATACATTGCGATGGAGCATCAGTTAAACACTATTGACATTTTCCATCTAGTAATAGACCTACAACCCATATGAGGGCAACTTCAAAAGGAATCATATATTCTAGTAAGAAATTCTATGAATTTGCCAAATAACGCATAGATTTTATGGTGAATTTCGATGTTCCATATTATGTTCTGGGGTCTGGAGGGAGGATGTAAAAAAAAAAAAATCTAAAACAATAACTCACTGCTCATCTGTCCCAAGGCTCACCAATTCCTCTGACCTTAAAGCCGTCCACTGCTCCACCACATCTTCTCCTGTTGTATTCTTCCCTAGTGCACATCCTTTTTCGCCTTGTTTACTTTACTTTTGTTCCACTGCCTACTAGGTCTATGACATACAACTAGAGATGACCAGACTCGTGGTAGTTTAGTTTAGCCGGACTTTAGATAAAGTTTGGTTTGGGACCTGGACTTGACCTGAACCTCTATGGACATCACTAATTTGGCAGTTGTCTGCCCACATGTTGCCAGCCATAAACAGATCACTTCCGGGAATGGGTGGATGATTATTGTCCTTACGCTGTTGTTACCCCCAGTGCGAGCCGATCAAATACTGCAAACAGCTCACACATTGCTGAGCACTGAGCATGAGCATACCCAAGCACAGCACGAGTGGTTTGCATACGTAAAGCACCCAAACTCTGTTTTTGTAAACTCAGTGTTTGGTACGAACACAGAACCTCGGATTTGCTCATCTTTACATACAACACAAAATCATGTTATTATCCAAAGCCTAGTCAGTACCTTCTAACGTAAACCATAACGGCACGGTGTTAGGGATCAGAGTCCGCTTCAGTGGCGAAAACCCTGCATAGAGTAAAACAGGCTGTGCGCAACAGGGGAAGATGAAAAGAGGAGGCACAGAGAACGATAGCACATGTATTACTTTTTTTCTTTTTTTTTTATTTTACCTTATTGATGGCACTCTATAGTTAAGCAAAATAATGGCCACGGCTGTCTACCATATTGCTGAATTTATGTGGAGCAAATGCAAAAAAATCTATATTCTAGACCATATGAATTTTTGCAAACTAAATTTTATCACATTTTCTCTAGCATCCATTAGGTCCTACTATTGTAGTAGCATTTTTATCCTTTATGTATCTGCATTACTAACTCTTCCTTTGTCCATCTCTTCTATTTCCATGTGTGCTGTATACGTCCACCAAGTTTTCCTAGTCTTAATTTAGCAAAAAACAGCCTCAAACCAGAATCACCATAAAATCTCGAGGAACCACCGATGGATAAGTTGCATCCTAAAATCTAGCACAACCTCACGAACTTGGGTAATGCATGAACTCCCAAGGAACCACCGATGGATATGGGTAACATGGACTTGGGTAATGTATGTGCTATTAATCTCAAGGAACCCCCGATGGATATGGGTAACATGGACTTGGGTAATGCATGTAATATTAATCTCAAGGAACCACCGATGGATATGGGTAACAAAGACTTGGGTAATGCATGTACTATTAATCTCAAGGAACCACCGATGGATATGGGTAACATGGACTTGGGTAATGCATGTAATATTAATCTCAAGGAACCACCGATGGATATGGGTAACAAAGACTTGGGTAATGCATGTACTATTAATCTCAAGGAAGCACCGATGGATATGGGTAACATAGACTTGGGTAATGCATGTACTATTAATCTCAAGGAACCACCGATGGATATGGGTAACATGGACTTGGGTAATGCATGCACTATTAATCTCAAGGAACCACCGATGGATATGGGTAACATAGAATTGGGTAATGCATGTACTATTAATCTCAAGGAACCACAGATAGATATGGGTAACAAAGACTTGGGTAATGCATGTAATATTAATCTCAAGGAACCACCGATGGATATGGGTAACATGGACTTGGGTAATGCATGTACTATTAATCTCAAGGAACCACCGATGGATACGGGTAACAAAGACTTGGGTTAAGCATGTATTATTAATCTCAAGGAGCAACCATTGAATATGGGCAACATGGACTTAGGTAGTATATGCACGATTAATCTCAAGGAGCCACCGATGGATATGGGTAACATGGACTTGGGTAATGCTGCACTATTAATCTCAAGGAACCACCGATGGATATGGGTAACATAGACTTGGGTAATGCATGTACTATTAATCTCAAGGAGCCAACATTGGATATGGGCAACATGGGCTTGGGTAATATATGCACGATTAATCTCAAGGAACCACTGATGGATATGGGTAACATGGACTTGGATAATGCATGCAATATTAATCTCAAGAAACCACTGATGGATATGGGTAACATGGACTTGGGTAATGCATGCGCTATTAATGTCAAGGAGCCACCGTTGGATATGTGCAACATGGACTTGGGTAGTATATGCACTATTAATCTCAAGGAACCCCCAATGGATATGGGTAACATGGACTTGGGTAATCGATGCACTATTAATCTCAAGGAACCACCGATGGATATGGGTAACATGGACATTTTTAACCCCACTCTGGCCCTTGACGTTACCCCCAAATGATCAAATTGTGGCAGAAAAAAAATCCCTCGAAATATTGGCTTAAACGTCAATTGGCGTGACAGACATTTTATTATATATTCCACCCGCCGAGTGTTGGAGCCACAATAATACAGTAAAAATGGAGGAGGGGTGGAAACGGAGGTTTAAATATAACAAAACAAGCAATTCAATCACATTCAGCGTCTCTTTCGTCGTATATTTTAGCGAAGGAAAACACAGAAGTTTGTAGTGTTGCAGCAGCTGAAATGTAGAATTATTGTTTCCTTCTAACACAAGACTCATTTTCCATGGCCACATTTGCAGCATAATAAGCTTTTTGTTATTTTTTCAATTAGAGTCAATTGACCTAACAAAATGGTTGCCAATTAAGTGATTTTTGTAATGGTCCGGGGGTAATTTAGTCGAGCTTGTCAGCTGTGTTTCATGAAGCCGAGATGTCTTTTTTTTTTTTTTTCCTCCGACTCCCTCTTCTTTTTTTTCCCTCTTTCTCTCTCTCGAGCATAATGGTTCATAATTTTCAAATCTTTTTCCCTCTGTTTCACTCACAATAATTCGCAATTACAGGAAGTTGTTGGAGGTGAGGGTTTTCTTAGATTTCGTTTTTTTATTTTTACCTTGCCTTTGAGTTAGTAATTTTAAATAAAATGTACGTACTTGTAAAAAAAAAGAAAAAAAACCCGGCTATTACAGGAATCACTTTTTGTGTAAACTCAATTATTTTATGAATAGTGACACCAAAGTCTAAACGACTAAAGCCTGATATATTATGTACGGGCTAAAAGGTTTAAGATATGCAGAACAGCCCTCAAATCAAACCACTATTCAAGGAAAGTAAATAAAATGTAAGCGATTAGCCGCTGCTTAGTAAACCCCAGATGCCTTCAAAAAAATGTTAAATGGATTCAGTAAAAACATCCCCAAGAACAATGAATAATTCCAGTTTCGATGTTTTGCACATTGTTGCAAAAATAATTGCTAGATGTTGAAGTCAGAGACTGAAAAACTTATTTTTGGGACAATCAAATCTACATACATGGGCCAAACATACCCATGTCCAGACCTTACCTTGACCATCGAATATTTGAGGAAACCTCAATAAATCCCATCCAAATTTTGGGGAGGATGACTTGCTCTTGGTGGAATGAAGATTGGCCAAAACAATAAATCCCATCATCATTTTGGCATCAAATTACTTGTTCTTAGTGGAACAAAGATTGGCCAAGACAATAAGTCCCATCAAACATTTTGGGAAAATGACTTGTTCTTGGTAGAATAAAGAATGGCCAAGACAATAAGTTCCATTAAAAGTTTTGGGGAAAATGACTTGTTCTTGGTGGAAAAACATTGTCCAAGACATTAAATCGCATTTAAGGTTTTAGTAAAAGGACTTGTTCTTGGTGGAATTGGCCAAAAGATTGGCCAAGACAATAAGACGGGCTTTGCACGCTGCGACATCGCAAGCCGATGCTGCGATGCCTAGCGAGATAGTCCCCGCCCCCGTCGCAGCTGCGATATCCTTGTGATAGCTGCCGTAGCGAACATTATCGCTACGGCAGCTTCACATGGACTCACCTATCCTGGGACGTCGCTCTGGCCAGCGACCCGCCTCCTTATTAAGGGGGCAGGTCGTACGGCGTCACTGCGACGTCACACGGCAGGCGGCCAATAGGAGCGGATGGGCGGAGATGAGCGGCATGTAAACATCCCGCCCACCTCCGTCCTTCCGCATTGCAGCCGGGACGCAGGTAGGGGATGTTCCTCGCTCCTGCGGCATCACACACAGCGATGTGTGCTGCCGCAGGAACGAGGAACTACATCGTACCTGACGCTGCACCGGCATTACGGAAATGTCGGACCCTACATCGATGATACGATAACGACGCTTTTGTGCTCGTTAATCGTATCAAAAAGGATTTGCACACTAAGATATCGACTGCGACGCCGGATGTGCGTCACTTTCGATTTGACCCCACCGACATCGCACCTGCGATGTCGTAGTGTGCAAAGCCCGCCTAAATCCCATCAAACATTTTGGGAAAATGACTTGTTCTTGGTAGAATAAAGATTGGCCAAGACAATAAGTTCCATCAAAAGTTTTGGGGAGAATGACTTGTTCTTGGTGGAAAAAGATTGTCCAAGACATTAAATCGCATCTAAGGTTTTAGTAAAAGGACTTGTTCTTGGTGGAATAAAGATTGGCCAAAATAATAAGTCCCATCAAACGTTTTGGGGACAATGAGTTGTTCTTAGTGGAATAAAGATTGGCCAAGACAATGGATAATTCCAGTTTTGATGTTTTGCACATTGTTGTAAAAATAATTGCTAGATGTTGAAGGCAGAGACTGAAAACGTCATTTTAGGGGCATACAGATCCACATACATTGACCAAAACATGTCCAGACCTTAGGTTGACTATTGAATATTTATTGAAGAAACCTCAATAAGTCCAATCAAAATTTTGGGGAGGATGACTTGTTCTTGGTGGAATAAAAATTGGCAAAACAATAGGTCTCATCAAACGTTTTGGGAATATGACTTGTTCTTGGTGGAATAAAGATCGGCCAATACAATAAATCCCATCAAATATTTTGGGAAAATGACTTATTCTTGGTGGAATAAAATTTGGCCAAAATAATAAGTCCCATTAAACGTTTTGGAGAGAATGACTTGTTCTTGGTGGAATAAAGATTGGCCAAGACAATAAGTCCCATCAAATGTTTTAGGAAAATTACTTGTTCTTGGTAGAATAAAGATTGTCCAAGACAATAAGATCCATTGAAAATTTTGGGGAGAATGATTTGTTCTTGGTGGAATAAAGATTGGCCAAGACAATAAGTCCCATCAAATGTTTTTGGAAAATGACCTATTTGTGATGGAATACAGATTGGCCAAGACAATAAGTCACATCAAAAGTTTTAGGAAAATGACCTGTTCTTGGTGGAGTAAAGATTGACCAAGACAGTAAGTTCCATCAAAAGTTTGAGGAAAATGACGTGTTCTTGGTGGAACAAAGATTGTCCAAGACAATAAGTCTCATCAAATGTTTTAGGGAAATGACTTGTTCTTGGTGGCATAAAGATTGGCCAAGATGGAGTTATACTTTTTTTGTATTGTATCTACTGTATCATATCCAAAGTGATAACGTCATATCTAACCATGACAGTGTCTTCATATTCATCTGCAGCTGGAGTCGTCAGCCCAACTCTTTTTGTGTTGTCCCCAATTTTGTCTGTTTCTTGGCCATCCTTGACTGTTTTATACCCAATCTTGACTACATAAGATCCCTTGACACCTTTGGGCGCTTTTTACATGGAAACAATAGGAGTTTATAGACTTTATAGTATTATAGATATCAAAATGAACCAGTCTTTGCCACATAGGCCTCAAGAGTATGATGTTGAAAAAGGAAGTTTGGGACAATCAGATCCACATATTTGGGCCAATCATGTCCAGAGCTTACATTGCCCTTTGACAATGAATGTTTGTTGGTATAACCTCAAAACGATCTATTTTAGCTCATATATCACAGTCAAAAATAATAAAAAAATCACTTTTTTAATAGGAATTTATCTGTAAGATAACACCCCTCCCTTATTTATTGGTATGCAGGTCTTTGAAAGCTAAATCCATCAACACTTTTATATCTTTTATCTGTTGCTGCATTCCCAAGAAATCTGCATTTTTAATTCATATGTAAGTGAAACTGGACATGACAGAGCACTTCCCAAGCCGTAGCATCCTGAGGTTGTTTCTCCGCTCAGCACCAACCTCTTTAGCTTGATTGACAGCTCACTGCATGTATGACGTCAGGTGCTAAGCAATAGTCTGCTGCAAAGGGGAGGGGTGGGGAAACAATCTCGGGAGGCAGAGGTTTTGGGAAGTGAAGTCATACCCAGAACACTTAACACCTAAATTGCATATAAATTAAACACTGATTTCTCGGGAATGCAGTAACAGATAAAAGATATAGATGTGTTAAAACACTGATTTATTGGGTATGCAGCAACAAATAAAAGATATAAAGGTGTTGATGGATCCAAAGTCCTGCATGCTCATAAATGCAGTTTATTTGGGGGTTTAATCTTGAAGATTCACTTTAAATTGATTACTCATCCAAACAAGAAGTGCTGTAATGCCCAGAGCACCTAACATCTAATTTGCATATTAATTAAAACACTGATTTCTAGGGAATGCAGCAACAGTAAAAGATATAAAGGGGTTGTTAAAACATTGATTTCTTGGGGATGCAGCAACAGAAGAAAGATATAAAGGTATTTATAGATTCCAAAGTCCTACATGCTCATGAATGTAGTTTAGGGGTTTAATCTTAAAGATTCACTTTAAATTGCTTGCTCATCCAAACAAGAAGTGCTGACATGCCCAGAACATCTAACACCTAATTTGCATTAATTAAAACACTGATTTCTTCTGAATGCAGCAACAGATAAAAGATATAAAGGTATTGATAGATTCCAAAGTCCTGCATGCTCAAGAATGTAGTTTGGGGGTTTAATCTTGAAAATTCCCTTTAAATTGATGACTCATCCAAACAAGAAGTGCTGTCATGCCCAGAACACCTAACATCTTTATTTGCATATTAAAACACTGATTTCTTCTGAATGTAGCAACAGATAAAAGATATAAAGGTGTTGTTAAAACACTGATTTCTTGGGGATGCAGCAACAGATATAAAATAAAAAGGGGCTGATGGATTCCAAATTCCTGCATGCTCACGCATGAAATTTGGGGGCCTTAATCTTGAAGATTCTCTTTAAATTGTTGGCTCATCCAAACAAATCATGCACCACCGTAGTTTATAAATGGTTGCAATGGTCAGGATGTCAAAGGGAGATGAGAATGCAGTGTAGGATTTGGGGTGGTTGGGGGATCAGTGAAGCAAGTATTGCTTCTTAAATTATGTTAACCCATTCTGAACTTTTATTTTTTCTTTAAATTTCCAAAATAGACATCTCCTATTCTCCTTTCACTCCATTGCAAGGTGAAATAAAAAAAAATCCTGAAATATCAAATTTTGCTTATCCAACTTTTTTTTCTTCTCTTAAGTTCACTTATCTTGGCTCCTTGTACCTAATGTCCTTTAAACTTGCTGCATTCACCAAACATTTAAATGTATGTGACCCTGTATTATGAAATTCAATTAACTAATGTATCTTGGATAACATCTGGTATGGCGATCTTTTTTTTTTTCTTTTTTTTTTTAAGGAGAAAACTGCTCATGCTGTCACTTTGAGTCAGTGTCTTTTTATTGTTTTCTGCATTATTTCAGCATCGGGATGACAAGGGAGCACAAAATAGACTCTTTGTAATGTGAATCCAGCCCGAAATAGCAAAACACAATGACAGCATGGAATTCTAGATTAGGTCTTTAACAAAACATGTAAAGATGATTTTTAGTGGTCTGCTCCAAAGTTTGATGTGTTAGACATTTATGCTGGAGACCTACTCTGAAATATTTACTATTTTATCCAGCTTAAAAGGAAATTCAATTTAACATAGGAATCTGGTCTTCAATTATTGCCATATAATGGCTAAATATTACTAGCACCCCCTATAGGAGGATTGGATCATGCCAATACTTCAATTTTCATATTGTTATGGCCAACAATGGCTACTCCAGCTTCCATATCGTCATGGCCAACAACAGCTATTCCAGTTTCCATATCATCATGGCCAACAACGGCTACTTCAATTTCCATACCTTCATGGCCAACAACGGCTACTCCAGTTTCCATAACGTCACCAACAATGGCTACTTCAATTTCCATATCTTCATGGCCAACAACGGCTATTTCAATTTCCATAACATCATGGCCAACAACGGCTACTTCAATTTCCATATCTTCATGGCCAACAACGGCTACTTCAATTTCCATATCGTCATGGCCAACAATGGCTACTTCAATTTCCATATCGTCATGGCCAACAACGGCTACTATTTCCATTTCATCATGGCCAAAAATGGCTACTTCAATTTCCATATCATCATGGCCAACAATGGCTACTTCAATTTCCATATCGTCATGGCCAACAATGGCTACTCCAATTTCCATATTGTCATGGCCAACAACGGCTACTTCAATTTCCATATCTTCATGGCCAACAACGGCTACTTCAATTTCCATATCGTCATGGCCAACAACGGCTACTTCAATTTCCATATCGTCATGTCCAACAACGGCTACTTCAATTTCCATATCGTCATGGGCAACAACGGCTACTTCAATTTCCATATCGTCATGGCCAACAACGGCTACTTCAATTTCCATATCGTCATGGACAACAACGGCTACTTCAATTTCCATATCGTCATGGCCAACAACGGCTACTTCAATTTCCATATCATTATGGCCAACAACGGCTACTCCAATTTCCATATCGTCATGGCCAACAACGGCTACTTCAATCCCCATATTGTAATGGCCAACAATGTCTACTCCAATTTCCATATCATCATGGCCATCAACGGCTACTTCAATTTCCATATCGTCATGGCCAACAACGGCTTCAACTAGAGCCTAGTAGAGGACAGTAGAAAGGATGCCTCCAGGTAAAGGAATCTTTGGAAACATTGGGAGCTCGAATGGACTCTTCAGGAGCTTGAATTATCATTTTTTGGAACCATTGGAGGGCATCTTTTAAGGTTTAAATTCATTAATGTGGGACTAAAGTTATAAAAATGACATATTTCACAGTTTTTTACCAATTTTTACAAAACTCTGACCTCAAATGACAGATTATTATTATTTTTTATTTTTATAGCGCTATCAATTCCATGGCGCTTTACATGTGAAAGGGGTGTACATAATAGGGACAAATACAATAATCATGAACAGTACAAGACACAGACAGGTACAGGAGGATAGAGGTGAGATGAAAGTTTGCACTGTGGCATAAAGATTTGCCAGTCATGGCTGCCATATTGGGTGTCAACCAGCATTACCATCAGATATACGGTAATCAAGAGCCAGCTAAAGAAAATAATATAGAAATATTCTAGTATTAACTATTTGTTGTAGAGCTACGTAAGCTAGGAACATTATTGAACAATGATCGCCAGCCTGTGCCTCTTTAGCTGCTGTGAATATGGCTCCAGATGGCACTACTGCCTCTACCTCTTCTTCCACTACTTCCTTTACCTTTTCTTCTTCCACATATGCTACTTCTATTTTCTTTATTTTTCCTTTTCCTATTGCTCCTCCTTTTCTTCACCTTCTTCTCTTACTCCTTCATCTACTTTTCTATCTCATCATCTTCCTTCCCCCTCTTCTTCATCTTCCTCTACCTGTTCATTTTTCTATTCCTCTACTTCTTCTTTTTACTCTCCCTGTTCTATCTTTTCTGATTTTTCATCATTTTCTTCCTCTTTTTTGCCTGTTTATTTTACTTCCTGTAACTCTTCCTTTTAGTCTCATTTTTTCTTCTTCATTTTAATTTTCTTTTGATTCTTCCTCCTGTTCCTTTGCCACTTCATCCACTTCCTCTACTTATTCCTCTTTTTCCTCTTCTATTTCCTTATCCCCTTCTTCCTTTTCTGATTTTTCATCATTTTCTTCCTCTCCTTATGCCTCTTTTTTTTTCTTCCTGTAACGCTTCCTTTTCTTCTCTTTTTTTTCTTCCTGTAACTCTTCCTTTTCTTCTCTTTTTTTTCTCTTCCTTTTAATTTTCTTTTGTTTCGTCTTCCTGTTCCTTTGCCACTTCATCCATTTCCTCTACTTATTTCTCTTTTTTCCTCTTCCATTACATCTTGTTCCTTAATCCCTTTTTCCTTTTCTATTTTTTCATTTTCTTCCTCTTCTTCTACCTCTTTCTTTTTCTTCCTGTAACTCTTCCTTTTCTTCGTTTTTTTTCTTCCTCTTCCTTTTCATTTTCTTCTGTTTCTTCTTCCTGTTCCTTTGCCACTTCATCCACGTCCTCTACTTATTCCTCTTTTTCCTCTTCTTTTACCTCTTCTTTTTCCTTACCCCCTTCTTCCTTTTCTGATTCTTCGTCATTTTCTTCCTCTTCTTCTACCTTTCTTTTTCTTCCTGTAACCCTTGATTTTCTTCTCTTTTTTTCCCCTTCCTATTGTCTTTTGTTCTTCTCACTGTTCCTTTGCCACTTCATCCACTTCCTCTACTTATTCCTCTTTTTTCTCTTCCTTTACGTCCTCTTCACCTTCCACTTCTTTTTTTCCTCACACTTCGCTCCCTCTACATCTAATTTCCTCTTCTTCCTTTTTTCTCATCTTTTTTTCCAGTACTTTGTTCAGAAATAGAACATTAAGATGTTATCTTTGCGTAATTTTACATTTTCTCCTCCGTTTTGGCGCACTAGCGGCTCGTGGAAACCTTGTTATTATAGTATTTGTTGATATTCTCGGGAATGCATAGGTGAAAGGAGAGCTGCCAAAGCGCTATGAAAAAGTAAACATTTTTGATTTATAGTGTTGGTAATTTTTTATATGCTCCATGTGTGCTTGATGTCTTGCTGTGACGGAAAACCTCAAAGAAAATCATCTCGAAGTGCTCTAAAAATAATCCTCTCTGCGATGAAACATCCGAATATTAGAGTTATGACCAGACCTTTCAAGAAGTTTCATATTGGTTTTGCCAAAGGTTCCACATCTATGTTCTAAAGCTAAGACCTAAAGGGATTAGCCCGGCTTCTTGCCGCTCGCTCTGTCCCAGCTGCTTCATATGTGTATTTGGCACGGTGAATATTACTTATACCTCTGGGTGCTCACTTATTTCATTAGTGACCGCAGTCAGCAGAAGATACCGGTCTCACCTGGCCTGCATTAATGAACTTTTCATCGGGAGACCGATTACCAGGTCCTCTCTCCTATAAAAAGAAACAATTATTCTGACCAGACAATGGAATATATCAAATTTCATTTTGTAATATTATTGGGTTATTCAGCAGCTCATTAGATTTGCAAAAAAAGCTCAGTTTTTGTATTATTAAAGTTACCTTCTAATAATATTACATTGGGTAACACAGAAATCCTCTAAAAGTGGCCATACAAATTAGACTAAGGTCATCTGACTAGGAAGATTGACCATCAATGGTAGCTTGGTGGAAAAAAAAGGGTTGAGCATATTGAATTCAAACATGCCTGATCTTTTGTACTCAAGGCAGGTAACTTAGTTACCACCATTGGTATTTTGCTCCAGTGTATTTCAATTTTTACGTTGAGTACATATTCGACCAAACCGGGAGAAGTAGTCAGTTGACAGCTATTGATGATGCATCGCCACCTCACACCAGTGTCCCTCCATGTCCTTACATTAATTACCCTCTACTGACATATATTACGTGGCACGACTCCTAAGCTATGATTATACAATATACTTTACCTATGAAAATTGTCATAAGGTGTGATGGGATAACCAGGGTTCCTAAATTGACCTTAAGGCTAGGGGGGCCCTAGCTGTCCCTGATCCCAGGGATACGTCTGGTGGTGACTATGTCTGGGTCGCCTTCCTTGCTTTGCTTCTGACCAGCCCTGATCTAAAATCCCCTATTCCTCTCCGTAGGGGAGGGCTGGGAAGGAGTGGTTGAACCCACAGATATGGACAAACAGGAGAAACCAAAACTCATTCACTCTGCACACTGACACAGAGGTATTAGACAATAAGTAATAAGAAGGATAAAAAGAGCAGGGAGGAAACGACGGGATGACAACTCTACGCACAAAGCAATACAATCACCAACAGGACTGGGATACAACGGCACATGGACCGGTGTAGCAAAAAGTATTGTCCGCATGGAAAGACAGATTACTCCAACTTTAAAAGGCAGGGAGTAGCTATGACAGGTCTTCTTACAACATGTGATCTCAGAAGTAAGCAGCAGGCCAGTAGAAATTAACTCCCGATCATAAATGAGCACACAGCTGGTCGACGCCCGAGCCTGCCTGTGCAAATCAGAAAAAGCACCAGAGAAACCACAGTGTGGAGTGTTAGGCTATGTGCGCACTGGGAAATGGAATTTTCTTGAGAAAATTCCGCATGCTCTCAAAGATTACCGCACCCGCGGTAAAAAAACGCGGCAAACCGCACCCGAAAACCGCATGCGGTTTGCCGCGGTTTGCTGCGGTTTCACCGCGGTATTGTTCGCGGTATTGCCGCGCTTTTGCCGCGTGCGGGTTGGGATGTGCTTTATTGCATTCAATGCAATAAAGCACATTGAAAAAAAAAAAAGTCATTTAATTCTGAGATAGTAGATAGATAGACAGAAGAATAGATAGAGGGATAGATAGATAGACAGACAGATAGAGGGATAGATAGATAGATAGATAGATAGATAGATAGATAGAGGACAGATCGCTACATTTCCCACGGTCGGCAGTGAGTTCACATTAGCGGCCGTGGGAAATGACCGGTAATTACCTCCGCTGTCTGCTGCATTCATTCAGCGCTGTGACAGTCGCGGCTGGATGGAAGCAGCGCAGGACCTGTGGATTACACCGGAGCTGTGGATTACGCCGGAGCTTTGGTGCGGGAGGGGTTAATAAAATGGTGAACGAGGCTTGTTTGTTTTATTTAAAATAAAGGATTTTTCGGTGTCTGTGTTTTATTCACTTTACTTACGGGTTGATCATGTCAGCTGTCACATAGACGCTGCCATGATCAAGCCTGGAGTTAATGGCGGTGATCCACCACCATTAACCCCTTGTATTACCTTGCTGCCACTGCTACACGGCAGCAAGAAGAGCCGGGGACACGCCGGTACTGCCGCATAATGCATGCGACAGTCCCGGGGCAGCTGCGGCTGATATTCTCGGCTGCGGGAGGGGGAGTGAGGCGGGGGACTTTAACCCTGCCCCTCTCCCTCCCCAGCCTGAGAATACTGGGCCGCCGCTGTGTGCTTACCTCGGCTAGACGGTAAATATGCAGCGGAGCCCACGTTCTTTGTTTTCTATATTTCCGTTTTCTTTCTATGTGTGTTCTATGTGTCTGTGTGTGTGTGATCTATGTCTGTGATGTCCGTGTGTGTGTGTGATTTGTGTGTTTACTCTCTGCACGGCTTCCTCTTCCTGTAATGACATCACTTCCCTGCAAAACCGCAGACAAGCGATGTACATTACCGGAGGTAAACCGCGAAATACCCCAGGGAATAACGCAGGAAAACGCAGTGAACCGCACAGAATTTGCTGCCTGCGTTATTCCCTGCGGGATTTCACGATTAACATTGGAGTCAATGGAGTGAAATCCCGCAGCGATGTGCGGAAAAGAATTGACATGCAATTGTTTTTGCTGCGGGAATCCCGCAGCAAAACATGCAGCTGTCAAATTCCGCCTAGTGCGCACAGGATTTTTTTTGCCCATAGGTTTTGCTGGTGATTCACTGCAGAGATGTTATGAACATTTTCTGCAGCGAAACATGCAGCAAAACCGCAAAAAATCCGCGGCAAAATCCGGTAAGTGCGCACATAGCCTTAGAGTCTGTCGTGTGAACAACGTCTGAAGTGTCCATGACACCTGGTGGGTTATGAGCCAAATCCCGTGTGACAAAAATCAAAACCCAAGGGAAATGCAAGTGCAGGCAACAAAAATGTTTTGTATCCTGTGGGGTCTATGGTCTACTGATGGAGAACCAGTTCCCCAAGTGGTGCTTCGGTTTTTCTCAACTGAGACGATCCAAAATCCTATAGGATTTCAAAGAGAGGAACTGGGTTTAAACTCAGGTTTGTTATTGACACATTGAAAAAGGAGGTTGATCAGAAACATGTCAGTGTCTGGACCCTTATGATGTGGCGTCAGAATAAAATGTCCTTGTGTTTTTATGCACCATTTGTAATGGAATTTTTTTCATGGAATAATTAAAGTCTTGGATTTTAGAAGATTTTCTCGCTGGAATTTTTCACTGCATTCCTCAGTGTATTCCCCGATTTCTCACTAGGGTCCGTGCTGAAGACAATCTTCTAGATGGGGTGAGCTGATCCTAAGTTTGTTTTCTTGTTTAAGGTTTTTTATTATTTTAATGGTAAATTATTTGCGCCAAAGTCAACTCCAATTGAGGTTGTCGTCTGCTGGAATATTAGATCCATTCACTGAGTCAAATATTCCTCTGTTGGGTAAGTCCATTCCTGGGAAGGCTTGCAATTAGTCAGAGACTTAAGGCAATAAAACACGAATTTCACGTCTTTGCCTGTTCACGTCAGAAATTAAATTTTTTTAGAATTTAGTAGACTCTTTAATGCACATTCAAGACCCCCCCAAAAATAAGGGTGGCCACAGTTCAGCTCTATATCTTATCTATTCATACTTATATATGCACCAAGATAACCAAAGCTATATACACTGATGTTTTGATCTTTTGACTTTCAGGCTCCATATCTTACCATCCACCTCAGCTTTGAGTGTGAGATGACCTTCATTGTATAGAAAATCATCTTGGCTATCTCATACAGAAACTTGACTTGCAACTACTGGTCAGGAGGTGAGTGAATCTCCAAAACTTCAATTCAGGCAAATATGTTCAAATTTGCTTAGAAAAAAAAATCTATAAGGACAAGGTGGACTAATTGAAAAAGCTTCTTGCTCCCTTTCCCTCACTTGCTGAATCTTCCATATCTGCCTGGTTCTTTGCTCCTCGAGCCACTTCTCTGGTCTTTTTTTCTTCCTTCACCCCGGCAGTGAGGTCAATCTGAAGCCTTATCTATAATGTTTCGGAGCGATCCATGTCACCACAGGCGCTGTCCTCCCACATTACCGCATGAAGCCAATCTCATGCCTCATTTTGACCTCACGTGCCAGTTTGGGAGAAGAGCAGAAACCGTAAGAAAAGACATCAGGATGAACAGAAGACCAGAGCGGAGTATTGGGGTGCTACTGGGGAAGATTGCAGAAAAAATGGTGACCCGCCATTATTTGGTTGAGTTCTTGAGAATCGAATCTCAAAAATTCGGAATCATTTAAATTTTGGGGGTAATCTGATGCAAAATTCATCAGTTTAGAATCAAGTCTTCCATCTTTAGCATGGTCCCACTTTTATGAAGTAGACCTAGGACCATGGAGAGTGGTTATACATTGGAACAGGGGTCCACAGCCTGTGGCTCGAGAGCCACCTGTGGCTCGTGGGTCCATGATGTCTGGCTCGCGGCTGTCTTCCAGCTTGGTGCATTTGCACCAGGTCGTATAAACAGCTATGAAGAGCAGCTCTCCTGATGATGACATTTGTGAGTCACACAGAAGAGTATGTCTAAATGGGGGTAGAAACCCCTGAAATATTGGTATACTGCTTCGGTGTGGTGATTTCTGTGGAAAAGCTTTGGCTACCATCATACTAGTAATGGGGGCTCTGGGTGTCATTACTGTAAGGGGAAGGAACTAAATGTGGCTCGTGACCCTCTCTCAGAGCAGAATGTGGCTCGCAACCCTCTCTCAGAGGAGAATGTGGGTGACGACCCTCTCTGAGACCCGAATGTGGCTCACAACCCTCTCTCAAAGGAGAATGTGAGTCGCAACCTTCTCTCAGAGGAGAATGTGGGTCACACAACATTCTTTCAGAGCAGAATGTGGCTCGTGACCTCTCTCAGAGCAGAATGTGGCTCGCGACACTCTCCTAGAGCAGAATATGGCTCACGAGCATCTCTCAGAGCACAATGTGGCTTGCAACCCTCTCTCAGAACATGTGACTTATGAGCCTTTCTCAGAACATGTGGCTCACGACCCTCTCTCAGAACATGTGACTCACGACCCTCTCTCAGAACATGTGACTCACGACCCTCTCTCAGAGTACATTGTGGCTCGCGATTGTCTCTCAGAGCAGAATGTGGCTTGCAACCCTCTTTCAGAGCAGAATGTAGCTCGTGACCCTCTCCCAGAGCAAAACGTGGCTTGCTACCCTCTCCCAGAGCAGAATGTGGCTCTCAACCCTCTTTGAGAGCATAATGTGGTTCATTCACTACCCTCTCTCAGAGTATAATGTAGCTCGTGACCCTCTCTCAGAGCAGAATGTGGCTCGCGACCCTCTCTCAGAGCATAATGTGGTTCACCACCCTCTCTCAGAGCTGAATTTGTCTTTCAAGGTCAGAAAGGTTGGAGACACTGCATTATTGCATCGGTCAATTTTATGTCAACGCCAAGAACTTTCCCATCATCTTCAGATGTTCTTGTTTTTCTCATGGCCCGGAGCATCAGTTAACACAACCCCAAGGTTGAGCTTATCTTTTTTTTTTTAAATAAAAGTTGCAGGATGGTGCAAGAACCATGCGATAAAGTTGGCAGATGATGGACAACCGGACCAAACAGCTGAAACATCTCCAAACCATACAGAAGAAAGACCGAAAGAGAAGTTGCAGCCGACAGTGAGAAGAGAATGAGAATTTCACAACAGCTTAATGAAGACATTATAATAACCAGCTATATTATTATGCGGTGATGGCATACATAAAGAAATACAGGCTGGGTACTGAACTGAACATATAAAACGGAATTTGTTATACGAGATACTTGAAGTGTTATATGCAAAATCATATTGTTGCTTTATGAGTTTTGTCTAATTACTTGAGGGTTAAGAAAGAGTTTCTGGCTGAGATTAATCTCACGTTGGAAATGTTCACGTTATGAAAATACAGTTCTTCCGTCTCTCGAGTTTATATACTTTGCTTTCACCACTAACTGATTTTTTTTTTTATAGGGTTCCCTACTTAATTTTACTCTGTATTTTCGTCTACATAGACGGGATTTTTTATGATGTCGGCAGAGAAATCATTTGGAGTGAAATAAATATAGAAAATTCAGGCGTCATTGTGTAAGGAAATGGATTTTAAAATTTATTTACCAGAGTGGATATCAAACTAGATCGGGCGCGGGTTGTTATATATTCTACGCAAGTTATAATTAAAAAAATATAAAAATGTAAAAAAATAAATAAATTAAAATTTTCGCACTATTTATGATATTTTTTTAAGGTGATCCAAATGTGCAATATATAGTTGATTTGTCCTTACCATAGATGACGGAATTGATCCATATCAAAGCAAGGTAGTCGGTAAATGTGACATTTTTAGGATTCGATTCGCGAGAGTCCACCAGAATGGTGACCAGACGGAAACCGTATTTCTGGATTCTTAAGAGGGCTGGGAAAAGATGAAAAAGATAATATTTACTTCTTCTTACGCCGACTCCACCGTGGATCCTCAATCACAAAGACCAATGATTTGCACCAGTCCCGGGATGGAGCAACGGAAGAACAAAAACAGAAGAACAAAGATCGGGGGGGGATCTGCGGGGGTTTATTAAGTAGAAGAAAAACAAAATATGCCTACCCTACTCTCATTGGGGTAGTTTTGATTAATCTCAAATATGGCAATCAAGGGGCTTTTGGTGACTATAAGGAAAATGTATGAGCAGGTGATCTCACATCCCCACCGGAGTCCGCTCCTGCGACTTCTGCTCCGATCGCCAGACGACGCCATGTTCCCACCATGGATAGTGCTGATGATGGGTGAGGAGTCGGTGCCCATTGCTCTGCGGAGCACAGGCTCCGCTCATCCACTAGGCTGGGTTTCCCTGGAACCTGCAGTACCACTGGTTGACTGTAGGTGGCGTGTGTCTTCCAGCTGAAGTTGCCAACATTCACCTGCAACGAATGGGAAGACACCACACCCTTCTTATTCCCCCTCCTGTCACATGACCACTGCCAGAGATAGTTCTGTACTCCTGGCTCATGTGCTGTTTGTATTTTGATTCCTGTGCGCTGACCTTTGCTTGTTGTTTGACTATCCTCCTGCCTGTCGTTTTTGTACCTTGCTGCCAGTTCCGGATTTGACCTCTGCTTTGTCTCCTCACTACGCCCTTGCCTGCCGATTCTGTTCCTGTTTAGCATCTCCTGGTTTTTGACCCTGCCTGATTACCACGGACTACAGCCTACCACAGGTAGTGATCTCTGGGGATCTCTGTAATTCCAAATCCCTGTATAGGGGTTAAAGGGTTGCAGAGTTCTTGGGGTCCTGCTTTGTGAGCGGCTTTTCTCTAGACTCCCCTTACAGCCAGTCTGAGTCTGTGGCTCCAATCAGGCTTTACAAGTGATCAGAAGTGATTAGTAGTGGCTCACTTAGCCGGAGGTGCAGGAATCAGTGACTCATTTTTGGATAAAAATTATAATGCACGCCTTAAAGGGATTCTCCAGTTATCGCTTGTCCATCTGTTAGGTGATAACTAGAGATGGTAAGAATAAATTTCTAGCAGCCTGGTCAGTACTCTGTACAGTTGAACTGCAGCTTTGAGAACCGATTCTTACTTTCCACCAGGGCCGGCGTCAGCACCCGACACACATAGGCAAATGCCGGTGCCTTGGACAGCTGGGGGGACCCACTCGCGTTCTTCAGTCCTGCAGGCCCTAGGCTGAGTTCTGACGACTGCAGTGCTTGGGCTGGCAGCCACACTCAGTGCCGCCATTAGAGCATTACAACCGTGACCACTATCCACAGCTCTTCTTTTGATTAGTCAGTTTGGCACAGCGACAATTGTGCATCACACTGGAGTTGTCATCAGATAGGATGCAGCTCACAGGGCTCCCATTTAGCAACTACATTTACCAAATTACCAAAGCAGCCAATGGACCAAGTGCTTCAAATCAATTTTCCCCAACTGTAATGACAACTTATTGATCAGTGGGGATCCAACAGCTGTTGAACGGCAGAACAGGTGTAACACACTTACAAATGCTCCTGCAGTGTCCTGCTTCCCTCCCACAATAGGGGCGTCAGCACACTCGCTGGTGTCTGCTCTGTCTCCTGTCCCTGCTGCTATCTCCTAGGGCCTGCGCACACCGCCTCTTTGGATTGCTCTTACGGCATGTACCCTAAAGAGCTTGGAGTCCTAACGTAAAAAAGCCTTTCAGCCTGAGAGACCTCACATATTCAAGGCACCTTCCACTTATGAGAGGTGCCTGGGCAATGTTGTCTATACGTTGTTTGTTGTCAGGTCTCTAAGTATTGCTGCTGCTGTTTAGTGCTGTGTTCCAGTACTTTTTGTATTTGCTGCTGCTGCTGCATCATACCCTGTCGGCCAAGTCTGCTATACCGGCCACTGCTGCATTGTATCCTATTGGCCAAGTCTACTGTACTGCAGCTGGCGTATAACTCCACACTGGCCGAGCATGCCACATCAGCTGTCCTGTCTGCCCCTGACTCATCAGAGACTGTCTGTGTCCATACCTCTGTGGCCAGCACAGGTTGTCCCTGAGTAGCACCTGGTTTTTACCTTCAGCACAACACCCCCACCATCAGAGGCTCTGGTGAAAACCTGGTGTGAGTCATAGTCATGCTCCTCAGATATTCTGTGTGCTGTAGAGCCGTGGATCTACTCACCACTCATTCCACGAGCATTACAACGGGACATTTTTATCTCCATTAGAATAGAGGATGTGCTCAACTGGCACTCCATTAATTCTCTATGGGGCTGCTGAGAGGTACCGATTACCCATTGAAGACTAAAATTCTGGATTCTGCCCATCGGTGTGAGTCCCAGATGTCAGATCCCTGCTAAGTTGTTACCTATCCTATGCTAAGTTGAGAAAATGTTTTCCCCTTTAATTTCAATAATCAATTCTTAAGAACAGGGCGGATTTTTGATTCATTAGTTAGCAGCTAGCTGTCACAGGCTACCGGCCCCCTTTCCATTTCCGGGGGATGGTTTCCTAGCCAAGTAGCGCTTACAGACTCTTTGTTTTAGACCTTGTAAGCGCTGCTCTGAAGCTGGCTAAATCACTGGGTCCTAATGCTACAGAGGAAAGTGCACCGTACACACTAGCAGTGCAACCATTCTGCTGATCTGAACTGTCAATCATCAAGCGCAAGCAGGATACCGAGCAGCAGAGGAGCTGTGCACTTCCAAGGAAACATTAGATAACCCCCTCACTGCAATGAGAGGGTGACTTTCTTTTTTTTGCTACAAGATTAAAAAAAAAAAATACACAAAAACGGCATCTTTTTGCAAAAAAAACCCAGAGTACTTCCCCCATTAGAAATGTGCAATAAGTAGATACCGCTGTACCGCTGTCGATTTTGTTGCAAAGCTGGTGTCGCTACTTGCGGTAAGGATTAGGTATTAGGCATTAGGGTTAGGGGTTAGGCATTAGGGGTTAGGTGTAGGGGTTAGGGGATAGGGGTTAGGGGTTAGACGTAGGGGTTAAAGTTAGTGGATAGGAGTTAGGGTTAGGAGTTAGGCGTAGGGGTTAGGGGTTAGGGTTAGGAGTTAGGCATAGGCGTTAGGGTTAGGCATTAGGGTTTAGGGTTAGGCATTACGAGTTAGGGGTTAGGGGATAGGGGATAGGGGTTAGGGGTTAGAGGCTAGGGTTAGGCGTTAGGGGTTAGAGTTAGAGTTAGGTGTTAAGGTTAGCGGTTATGGTTAAGTGTTAGGGGTTAGGTGTAAGTGTGCCACCCCCGTGTCAGCAGCCGGGATCCGGATCCGCGGTGGCTCGAGGGACGTCCAGACCTAGGGGTCGTGCGGCCACTCTAAAGCAGGGAGTATTTACAGGGGATTGTAGTTAGAGTTTGTGATGCCACCCGTGGTATGTGGTAATATGGAGTACAACCGCTGCAGTTGGGAGTACCCGGAGGCGATGGAGTGGGGCAGCCAGGTGTTAGAACCCTCCAAGGGTAGGGGGGACGCCCTGGGACTCGGTGATGGTGTTCGGGGAGCCGTGGGGAGTGAAGGGGGTAACTTGCGTACTCACTCAGTCCATAAAGCTGACACCGCCAACTGGATAAACCAAAGTTCTGGACACTGCTGTCGCTGAGGGGAGCTAGTTCCGCTACCGTTCCCAATGGTACTGCCTGGTGATCCGTAACCTTCCTCCTGGCACTAAGTTCACTTTTCTGTTGGTCCCAGTAGTATAGAACTAATCGGGTCCCGCTCACCCGTATGGCTAACTGTGGGAGCTTGCTGTCAGGGTTCACTCTTGGGATTTTCTGGACTGTTTTAGTGGAAAGTCCTATCCCCCTCGTTGCGCTAGTACCCCGATTTTGGAGCGGGTGGAGAGCGGATCTTGAAGGCTCCATTCTCGTCGGGTAAATTGTCAGGTTGCCTGAAGCTACTCCTTGTGACCTAGGGTCCACGTACCCCATCGTGCCCTGCTCCCAGCCCGGTGATGGTACAAGGCCGTCGGCCTCCTCTTCAGTTCTCTGCCCCTTGTCACGATCCCCTGTGACCGGGGGTCCAGCTCCTAATAGGCCTAGACCACCGTCTGCTACCTAGTTGCTTCCAAGGAGACCAGCTCCTGAGCTCTTCTCTCCTTCACTTCCAACACTTCACTGACCTACTCCTGACACTCCTGACCTCCCCTTAACCAACCCCCCAAGTGGGCGACCGTATTCCTCTCAGGGCATCCACTGGTGTGTCTGTTGAGTGTGGTGCAGAGTGTACCTAGGATTTTATAAGCTGTTGTAGGCAACACCATATAGTTGGGGACCCATAACCAAGAAGGAGGTGGATATTGCATGGGAGGGCAGATTGTACAATACCCTGTGATGACCTGATAGTCCAGGGGCATCACATAAGGGTTAGGGGTTAGGCATTAGGGATTAGGGGTTAGGCGTTAGGGTTTCTCTACTTAGTCTCTATTTTTTATTTTTTTTCATCTGACCAGACCCCAATGTCACGGTCCTCACAGACCATCTATACCCCACCCTGGCTGATGAATCATTTTACAACCGTACCTTAAAAAAGAAATGGAATATGTAGAAAAATGTGGAATTTTCTATATATCCATAGTAGTTGTGTCTTGCTATCTGCGCGGCACACGATGACTCCTGCCTGTAATATAACGCCGAGTGCCTGTGTATAGATCGGAGGGTATATACTCGGGCCCCTCAGTCGGAGTTAACACTCCAGCACACACAATGCTACTGAAGGTGATTATCTCTGCTAGCATAATTTCTCCGTAACATCTGCTTTCGCCCATAACACTCCACTAATTTTCCCCTCATTTCATTACACATAATTTTCTTTCAACACAATCTACATGTATTAAGTGGTAATGACTTTCCAGTTAAGAGCAAATCGACGCCAAGGGACCCCCCTCCCGGTTGCCTGCCGAGCCTGTCTCCGGCTATTAAAGATAAATTTGGTGCTTCGGAAAGCTGCAGTAAGCCAATCAATCAATTAAGCGGTTAGGACATATATTATCAAAATTTCACAGTGTGGAGGTGCATAAGTGCAGCCTGATTTTCTTGCTATGATTTTAAGATTTCAGACCCGTCAAGCGTGAATTCCAGGCGATCTCCAGCGTCGGCGTGAACCATCTTACATAGAACAGAGGATTGGGTTGCAACCCGGTAAATAGGCGTGTGAACTATGCAAATTTACAGACTGAACGCCAGGGGAAGCCCATTACACGTAAACCGAATGCAGCAAAATCCGTATTGGAATGCAGAGGTAGCAGAGCCGGGACGGCTCCACGTAGCAGGGCTATTATGGATACAGTGCAACATACAAAATAGGCTTCTTAATTAAAAAAAAAAAAAAAATAGCGTCTATATATTTTTTTTTCATATGCCTCCTCTGAGAGAACACAGGAGGTTACGGCAGCTGTGAGTATTCGGCCATTTATAATTGTGCCTTAGACCGCAGCAAATCGTCTCTGTAGACACACATTTTAATCATCCATTACAGTCATCTGCATAGTCACAAGGTCCGGTACCGTAGAGGAAGCTCGATGAAAGAGGTTTTTTTTAAAAAAAAAAAAACTAAATGACCATATTAACAAACCGGCAACTTAGCTCATACATTTTATTCTGCTGCATTTTGTGACACAATTTATTTTATTTTTTTTCAATATCAAAAGAAAATCTGGTGGGAATTATTTTATTTTTAATCGTCAGATTTTTTTAGCCCTAAAAAATATAGAGATAGAGAAAATCATGCTTGCCAATTTTCAAGACTGCCCACCTGGGAGGTGCTCCTTCTTAGATCCCACCCTTCCAGAATCCTTCTTTGTGCCCTTGAACTTTTGTGATGCCTGGAAGCTTCACCTGGTGGTTAGAGATGAGCAAACCTGAGGTTCGATGCTCATACCAAACACAGACTTTACAAAAAAAGAGTTTGCATTAGATTTTTTAACCATTAACAATCTATAGAGAACATTTTGCATGCCAATTTTCAAGGCTGCCCATCTGAGAGGTGCCCTTCTTAAGTCACACCCTTGCAGAATCCTCCTTTGTGCCCTTGAACATTTGTGATACCTGGAAGCTTCACCTGGTGGTTAGAGATGAGCAAACCTGAGGTTTGATGTTTGTACCAAACATAGACTTTACAAAAAAATAGAGTTTGGATTTGGATTAGAGTTTTTAGCCCTTAACAATATAGAGATAGAGAAGATCATGCTTGCCAATTTTCAAGGTTGCCCATCTGGATGGTGCTCCTTTTTAGGTCACAACTTTGCGGAACCACCCACATGTCCTTGAACATTTGTGATGCCTGGAAGCTTTACCTGCTAACTAGGGATGAGCGAACCAGAGGTTCAGTGTTCGGTGATTGTACCAAACACAGACTTTATAAAAAAAGAGTTCAGATTAGATTTTTTGAGCCCTTAACAATATATAGAGAAGATTGTGCTTCTCAATTTTCAAGGTTGCCCATCTGGGAGGTGTTCCATTTTAGGTCACACCCTTGCGGAACCGCCTTCATGCTATTGAACAAAATGCCTGGAAGCTTCACGTGCTGATTAGGGATGAGTTAACTCAAGGTTCAGTGTTCATACCAAACACAGCCAAGACAATGTTCTGACACTTTACGTATGAACACCACTCTCGTGAGCATCACTGTGTTTGGGTACGCTCGGTGCTCAGCCCAATGCGAGCCGCTTATGGTGTTTGAACGGAGCACACTGGGTAACAATAGCATGCTCGGATATAGCGTGCACAAAAAAAAAAAATGGAAAAACCTCCCCAGCTGCCCCCGGAACTGATCTTTTTAGGACTGGCTCCATGTGGGCGGGACCAAACTGCCCAATCAGTGACTTCCACTGGGGTTCAGGTCAAGTTTGGGTCTGAAATTGATCTTAATTTAAAGTTGGGCTTCACCCACCGAATCAAACTTCCACAGGTCCGCTCAACTCTACTGCTGACCTTCTTAGTACCACTGGAGGCTCTTGAAAGCTAGATTTGCCAATTTTCTCGATAGTCCTTTTCTCAATATCCTTTTTTAAATAGGATATTGAATTTCTTGTGCTTGCTTATAGTGCTATCATCAGCACGAACAGTATTTATGCTGCAGTCGAGAACTCATATCTGAATATCATGTAACAAAAAAAAAGTTGCAGATATGATGCCATCCAGGTTATCGCTCTACTCCTACCCTACAAGCAGTTGGGGCTCCACTTAACCACAGGTCTGAGAAGGTCAGCCAAAAACTACTGGGAGATGGAAAACTCTAAAGTGGGCCATAGACATGAGATTATTATTGGCTATTAATCTTATATTTGTGCCCAAGACATCTGTCATCAGATTCAGGAGATTTCACCAAACTTTGTAGGATTTGCCAAGGTAGATAAATATCATATGATAAGGCCAGCCAAAAGGGTGAGAATAGGTGATAACTACTAGATTTGTGGGGGTCTGATGCCCAAACTGCTCATCTGAATAAGGGATAGAATTGTAAAGGAAGCGGTGTGTGCGCATGCGCAGTGCCACTTTATGCATTCTCTATAGGTCTCCCGAAGTTCCAGCTGCACCCTACTCGATCTCCACCATGTCCATGGACAATGAATGCATCTTTGGGGTGCATGTTTGATGAAGGCTCCATACAGACAAGGAACAAAACGTTCACCATTCTGGCAGGCCCCATAAATCCTTGGGGTAGGAGGTGACTTGTTCTTACCAGAATAATATGGGTCACATCGTCCTCCAAGAAAAAACAAGTTCCAATTCTTGATGTTGTGATGTTATGTCCTGAACAACAGGTTTCCAATTTATTAGATTTTCAAATGGCCTTGAAAAGAAGGGAATTGAGCCCTAACAGGGGAATTTTTTCCACTTCTGCTGACCTACCGAGTCCTAACCAATAATCCACTTCTGCTATCTTCCAGAGTCCCTACCAATCCACTTCTGCTAACTTCCTGAGTCCCTACCAAGCCACTTCTGCTGACCTCCTGGTTCCCAATCAATGCACTTCTGTTGACCTTCCGGGTCCCAACCAATCCACTTCTGCTGACCTCCCGAGTCCCAACAAATCCATTACTGTTGACCTCCAAGGTCCCAACCAATCCACTTCTGCTGACCTCCCGGGTCCCAACCAATCCACTTCTGCTGACCTCCCGAGTCCCAACCAAACCACTTCTGCCCTTCTGAGTCCCCACCAATCCACTTCTGCCCTTCTGAGTCCCCACCAATCAACTTCTGCCCTCCTGAGTCCCAACCAATCCACTTCGGACCTCCCCAGTCCCAACCAATCCATTTCTGCCCTCCCGAGTCCCAACCAATCCACTTCTACTGAGCTCCTGGGTCTCAACCAATCTCCTTCCTTCCTCTTGTAGTGGGGGGGGGCAGTCACACGCCTTTTTCCAGGGCAGTAAATTGACGTTTGCTGCAGCTGCAATTAAAATAATAATAATAATGTAAGTGATACCTTTATATTAGAGAAATGCTGTAAATGTAAATTTTTATTCCGGCCGTATAATTCTTTATAAAACTTTTCAATAGCAGAACTTTTTTTTTTTTTTACATTGTTTTTTTGTTTCTATATATAAATTATGCATCCGATTCTTAGATTAAATAATATAGAGCGATCCTATTTGGATTTCCTCAGTTTTCGTCTTCTCTGCGCTGTCCCCCTCGCCGGTGCTGAGCCCCCCGTCCTCCGTTAAGTCGCTTGCATTCCATCTGGTCCACGTTTGTTCAGAAGTCATTTCTCTGTCAATCTCTCTTGCCACATTAAAATCTGTCATTACTATTGCATTGCAGACCGGCTCCTGAGATTTCCCTCACTGTTTTATTGCTCTGTTCCCTCTTTTATTCCCCGCTACAGCAGACAAGTAAAAATAAAGGTTTGTTGTTGAAACATGGCCGGAAGGAAGGTAGAAGGCATACATCTGTCAAGGTATTGCCTTTCTCCAACCAGGGATTAAGGTGTTTTACTGCGCTCACTACACAGGAGTCACACTGAATACATTTCTCAGTAAAACAGAAAAAAATGAGGGCATACATTTGTTTGGTTTTTTTTTGTTTTTTTTTTCAGGATTTTATTGGAGCTTTTTTACGCGATCCAGGATCATTAAGCAAAGACGGTGGGGGGAAGGGAAAGAGGAAAGGGGAAGTCAATAATAATAATGATAATAATAATATAAAAAAAATATAATAAATAAGGGTAAATAATAATAATAATAATACAAAGTAAAAAAAAATAATACTAATAAAAAAATTATATAAAAAATTCTAACAAGAAATAAAAGTAAATAATAATAGTAAAATAGTAGTAATAAATATTAAAAAAGTCTAATAATGAATAAAAGTGAAGAAGAAGAAGAAGAGGAAGAAGAAGAAGAAGAGGAAGAAGAAGAAAAAGAGGAAGAAGAGGAAGAAGAGGAAGAAGAGGAAGAAGAGGAAGAAGAGGAAGAAGAGGAAGAAGAGGAAGAAGAGGAGGAAGATGAAGAAGAGGAAGAGGAAGAAGAGAAAGAAGGAAGAAGAGGAAGAGGAAAAAGAGGAAGAAGAGGAAGAGGAAGGGGAGGAAGAGGAATAGGAGGAAGAGGAAGAGGAAGAATAGTAAAAAAAATATAATAATAAAATTATAATAAATAAAAGTAAATAATAATAATAACAATAAAGAAAAAAATAATATTAATAAAAAAATATAAAAAGTATAATAAATAAAAGTAAATGTTAATGGTGATAATAATAATAATAATAATAATAATAGTAAAATAGTAATAATACATATTAAAACATTCTAATAATGAATAAAAGTAAAATATGAATAATGATAATTATAAATAAAAGTAAATAATAATATCAATATAAAGTTAAAAAATAATGCCAATAAAAAATAATATAAAAAATATAATAATAAATAAAAGTAAATGATAATTGTGATAATAATAATAATAACTAGAAGTAAATAAGAATAATAAAAGTAAATAATAATACTAATAACAATAAAAGGTAAATAAAATATAACAATAATATACTTTATAAATATATTTTAACTATTATTTTGTGTTATTACAATTAAGAAAAAAAACTAAAAGTAAACAAATTAAAAAATATATTTAAATAAAATGAAAATACAAATAAAAAAGTAAAATAAAAAACTATAAAAACATAAAAAGTAATGCTCTTAAAAAATATATATATATATATATATTTAAATAAAATGAAAATAAAATGAAAATAAAAAGACAGAATAAAACACAATATTTAAATAAAATTAAAATACAAATAAAAAAGTCAAATAAATACAATTAAAAAAGAAAAATAGATCAAACAAAATTTACCATATATACTATTAAAATAAAAATGTAGAATAAAAAATAATATTTAAATAAACTGAAAATATAAATAAAAAATTTAAATAACTAAAATCAAATGAAAAAAAATATTTAAATAAAAAGAAAAAAGTAAAATTCTGAAAATTTTTAAATAAAATGAGAATATTAAAAATAAAGATTTGAATGGTAGATTAAAAATAACATAAAATATAGTCAACCTAGATAATTAGCCAATTCCAGTGGAGCACAATAAAAAAAGTGAAATCAATGAAATAAATAAATGAAATAACATACATGTATTTTAATAAGTAGCAGATGTACAAAAACATTAGGCTTTCTTAGATAATTAAACAAAAGCACTAGGGTCGGTTAAAAAAAATATATTGGAAAAAAGCAAATAAAAAAATGAATATATTTAAATAATTCTCAGAAATAAGAAAAAAATATAATAATAAAAGAAATAGGATATATTCGGTGTTCGGTATAACAAGAAATTTAAAAAAAAATGTAAGAAATGTTAGACACTACAAATAAATAATATAATAATCTAGTGTCTAATTTATATCTATATTTTACTTTTTTATTTGATTTTTTTACCGAACACTTTCCCAACATGTTGGTCTTAGCGGCAGAGGAGGAGAAGGATCCTGTGTCTCGTCTTACCACCTAGCAACAGTTCAACTAAAATATGCTCCAGAGATGCTGTAAACTGCAATTTGTGCTGTAAAGGTGATTGAAGGCTCTCCGGAGATGCAGCTTCTTGAGTTTTCTCGCAGAGGGATGTTCTTAGCTTCCAATAGCAGACGTGGTGTTCATGTTTATGCAAGGATTTCGTGTTTGTCCAAGTGGAACTTTTTTTTGTATGGGGTCAAAAATAATCTCAGGGCTCCGGGGATATGTGTAGGTGACAGACTGCAAGCAGGTATTTTTGGAGGATGAGTTAATATACTGGAATATTCAGTCCATCTAAGGCATTAAAAAGTCATTATTATTGGACTAGGTATCAAATTTGGGCATAGGGAGAAAGTACCGCGCTATTTTTCCTGATTTTGTTGTCAGATCACTTTCTGCTACAAAATCATCACACTCTTCCGCTGCTGTCATGTGTCTCATGAGCTCAATGAATACAAATTATTTTACCTTAACCCAAGTTTAGTCCTCAATAACAGATAGTTCTCTCGTCATCTTGTTGTTGTTTACTCCCTGCTCTTATTGTTTTATACCTTTGTGTGAGCATGCTGTGAGATAGAGTTATGATTTCCCCTGTTTGTCTATTTCTTTTTGCTTTTATACACTCCTGTCCTAGCCGTTCCCTGGGGTATAAGATCAGGGTTGGTCAGAAGCAGGGCAAGGAAGGTGAATAAGATCATCCTCACTTTCAGAGGTAACTCTGATATCAGGGATAGCTAGGGCCCCTTAGTCTGAGGACCAGTCTAGGAGCCTCCGGAACCATCACGACAGAGCATAGCTGAGAGCATTGGTCTATGACTTGGCATGGCGGCCCCCAGTACGGAGCAGCACAGACAGTGCCCTATAGGCTCCATATGTACAATGGTAGATGTGGAGCCCATTGGGAGCCACGTTTTTCTAGTTGGACATTTTAGGAATCCTGGACGTGCAAGAGGTCTACATTGTACTTTTACAGAAGCCCTATTATGGCTGCATAACTAAGAGAGCATTAAAATTGTGAGGTGAACGAGTCCTAGATCAGGTCCAAAAATAAGTGAGAATTTGTCAATTTCCATTTCAAAAAGTTGCCGAGAGACAAAACTTCACAATTAAAATCAGCCTAGAGATAAGCAAAAATGTCATGTCATGCATCATTACAACATGACGTCACAATAGGTGCTCCAGTTGCCAGCATTCGATTACCAGTCAAGGGATTGCCCTCTTTCGGTGGCAAAAGTGGATGGAGGATGAGGTCACATCGTACGGACCTAATAATTCTAGGATGTGCTCAAGTTGCCGGCATTTGATTGCCAGTCAAGGGACTGCCCTGTTCCAGTGGCCAAAGTTGGATGGAGGATGAGGTTACGTCGCAGGGACCTAATAATCACAAGACGTGCTCAAGTTGCTGGCATTCGATCGCCAGTCAAGGGACTGCCCTCTTCTGGTGGCCAAAGTTTGACGGAGGATGAGGTTACGTTGTAGGGACCTAATAATCACAAGAGGTGCTAAAGTTACCAGCATTTGAACGCCAATCAAGGGACTGCCCTGTTCCAGTGGCCAAAAGTGGATGTTGGATGAGGCTAGTGTAAATCTGTTTGCTCACCTCTACTTTATCCTTGTCAGGACATCAAGATGTAGTAGGGTCCTAATAATCACAAGAGCTGCTCAAGTTGCCGGCATTCGATCGCCAATCAAGGAACTGATGGGCAAATGGGCAAAATCTACTTATCACAAGAGGTACTCATGTCACCAGTCAAGGGACTGCCCTGTTCTGGTGGCCAAAAGTGCACATCAGATGAGGCTAGTGTAAATCTGTTTGCTCACCTCTACTTGATCCTCATCAGGACGTGGTGGGGACACAGGATGAAGTTACGTCGTAGAGACCTAATAATCACAATAGGTACTCAAGTTGACGGCATTCAATCGACAGTCAATGGACTTCCCTGTTCCGGTGGCCAAAAGTGAAAGGATAATGAGGTTACCTCATTAATAAGAGGTGCTGAAGTTGCTGGCATTTAATCGCCAGTCAAGGGACTGCCCTGTTCTGGTGACCAAAAGTGGACGTCAGATGAGGCTAGTGTAAAGCGAGGTTTACACGCTACAATATCGTTAATGAATTATCATCGGGGTCATGTTGTTTGTGACGCACATCCGGCGTCATTAACGATATCGCAGTGTGTGACACTTATGAGCGACCTTAAATGATCGTAAAAGCGGTCAAAATCGTTTGCTGCGGAAAGGTCGTCCTGAATCAAAAAAATCGTTTTGTTTTTTTTAGCGATGTTGTTCCTTGTTCCTGCGGCACCACACATTGCTGTGTGTGACACCGCAGGAGCGACGAACATCTCCTTACCTGCCTCCACCGGCAATGCAGAAGGAAGGAGGTGGGCGGGATGTTACGTCCCCCTCATCTCCACCCCTCCGCTTCTGTTAGACGCCTGCCGTGTGGCGTCGCTGTGACGCCGCACGAACCACCCCCTTAGAAAGGAGGCGGTTCGCCGGCCAGGGAAACATCGCTGCACAGGTATGTGCGTGTGACGCTGCCGTAGCGATCACACAATATCGCACGTACGACGGGGGTGGGTGCTATTGCGCTCGACATCGCTAGCCGATGCTAGCGATGTCGCAGCGTGTAAACCCCGCTTTAGTCTGTTTGCCCGCCTCTACTTGATCCTCGTCAGGACATGGTGGGGACCTAATAATCACAAGAGATGCTAAAGTTGCCGACATTTGATTGCCAATAAAAGGACTGCCCTGTTCCAAAGGACAAAAGTGGACGGCGGACGAGGTTAGTGTAAATCTTTTTTCTCACCTCTACTTCATCCTGAACTCTAGAATGTTTCCAATTAAAAAAAATTCTTAATTTGATGTAAGCTACTAAATATCCTAATTAACAGGAGATAAAAAAAGACAGGTGTTATTTTACTGAAGTCCTCCCGAGATGAACCACACTAATGTATATAAATGAGGAAAAGACGCCTACATCCAACCTGTCACATGAAACTTTTGCTGACTGCTCCTCACCACTGTTCCGCAACACGTCGATGCTGATCATTTATTTTTATTCCCTGCCAGCCGCTATGTATTTGCCTAGGCGTCGCGTTGTGCCCCCTCGTCTACGTAAACATCCAGCTTAAAAACTGACCCCGTAGAATATAAATGGTGTTTTTATTATCGTACCTTAATTGCCTTGTGTGTATTTTATCCTCTTGTAATCAACAGGTTAACGAAATGCCCAGAGCTTATTTTTTTTTATTCATTTTTGCTTTTTTATTTTTATTTTTTTTAATCCCATTTCATATTCAG